>NC_064863.1:49841248-49926248 GCF_024139225.1 Suncus etruscus | reverse complement strand
CTGGTAAAGAAGGAAGCAGTGGACACCTTTCTCAAAAAACATTCTCTCTTCCTCATTTCACATGAGCTACACTTCTTTTGTTCTGGTGGGAGGTATGTCACAGGTCAAATGTAAATAAACCCTATATACAAAGTATAATTTGAATTTTAATATGTTTAATCAGAACAATTATCTCAAAGATGTTGATAAAAATAAATTGCCATCTGAGGCTTTTGCTTAAATAATTAATTACAAAAGGCCATGGCTTGATCCCCAGAACCATCTAGTTCCTCCCAAGAAATTCAAGGGAAAAAACCCTGATCACTGAAAAAAAGAGTATACTCTGAGTTCCACTAGGAGTGTATAAACATCCAAACCCATTTATATATATATATATATATATATATATATATATATATATACATTAATAACTAAGCTTTTTGTTGATGTTACTAGTGAATATAAAATCAAATATACATTTCAATAGAGTAATTAAATCAGTAAAAGTATTTGACAACAGTCAAATATTAAATTGTGCTTAGTGATGCTTATTTATACAATATGCATCTTTCAGTTACTTCACAATTCATGGGAGAATCCCTATTAGTTGCTTCAAGTTTTCTTTTACTCTATAGATACTCTAAAGATACAACATATAGTATCAATAGAAGAAAAGAATTGCTGGAGTTAAGAATCATCTATATCTAATTCAGTGAGTGACATTATAGAGAGGGACAAATATGTAGATATAGAACAAGAATAAAACATAATAATATTAGGAATATAAATTCAAAGATATTTATCAATATGGAACATCAATGTCCTAGGTTATGCCTAATAAATACATTACCTAGATCCTCCCAGATAACCTCCAGGACCATTGAGAAGGAAATAATTATCTCAGTATCTTCCTTCTTATATCAATTCCTGTATTTCAATATCATGGCATAAAAAAGATTTAAAATAATGGCCAGAGTGATAGCACAGCAATAAGACATTTTCCTTGTACGGATACGACCTAGGACGTACCTGAATTCAATCCCCGTTATCCCTGAGAATAGGGCATTCCTGAGCCTGCCAGAGCCGTTTCTGAGCGGAGAGTCAGGAGTAAATTCTAAGCGCTGCTGGATGTGGCCCAAAAACAAAAACAAAAACAAAAGACTAAAATATTCCATAAATTGATTTTTTGGCCTCCAAAAAATGACATGCATCCCCTAGACATGTGGTCATGTCAGCCATGATTTCTCTACTATGCATGGAAGCAATACATTCATTGTTTCTTCTCTAATACATTAGCTCTATCAAGAACCAATTTTCAACTCACTCGCTAAGGCCTCTTAATTCTGGGAACAAACTTCTCCAGTGAATACTGGGTCTTGGCTCTCTAAGATCCTGCCTTCTTGATTGATTCACTGCCCTCTGCCTGTCATTACTGACAGGACTTGGCTTGTATAACCCTTCTTGTTCAGAAGTCCTCTAGTTTTTAAGCCATCAAATTGCAGATAATGATTAATTTGAAACCAAAGATGAGTAGATTGGGAAACAGTATTGCTTTTCCTCTGAACAGAGTCCCTTTTTGATGCTGTAAAGTAGCTTGATCGATTTGACGCACCATTCTTACTGTAGTTTGGGATTTTATTGTTGAGAGGGGGAATGGGAAAAGGAGGCCTCAGTTTCCCTTGCCTGTAAGCAGCTAATTTTAGCTGACCCTATCCTATGTTGTTGACATTACTGAAAATCTCTGGGCTGTTTCTGAGACTGGACGTTAACAATTCCCAAGACCATAAATCTTGGTCCGGGACATTTAGCCCACCAGAAACTAAGAAATAATGGACATTCATTAGGCAAATGGGTTAAATGGATAACCTAAAAGCAAGACTTCCCAAACTAGCCAGACCACTCTAAATTCTTTGTAATCTCTGTAAAATTCCTATCACTGGACAAGCAACACAAAGACCCAGTTTTCATATATAAAAAATAGACCCACACACATATTCACAACACACCAAATAAGTCATATTTAGTTCTACCCTATTTCATTTTGACTGGAAATTTTTTTTTCTTTTCTTTCCATTTTTCCAATAAACTTTTCTAATTTCAACTATGAATCCAAGCATCTTTGCTCTTAAATATATTCATTCTTGAAAATATTGAACAACCTGGTTTCTAGAAGTGAACACAGAGGCTCCCAGCAGTGCTTCTACATCACTCTTACCTGATTTGGAGTATTATTAAATGATAAAGACCAATATTATCATATTTAGTTATTTACTTGATTGTTGTTTCATAAAGGATTTTAGTTGAAATTCGCCTGCTGATTAAACAGGCTTTTCTTCCCTATTTTTTAATAAGTCCTATTCACAACACTCATCAAAATAGTAACTGACATATTAAGGAGCATTATACTACAAAAGCTTTCAATCTAATCACTTAAATTCTATATCAACCTATCTTGCACTGTTTTTCACATTGCAAAATTAATTTAAAATTAAATCATAGTATGCTCTATTTTTTTAAAAGTATTTGAATATATTCTCTCTCTCACTATAAAATCCAATTGTGTTGCCATTTCCTTCATGATCTGTTACTATAGGGCACTGTCCTGATTCTCTAGACTCACTTCACTTTACATTGCTTCTCCTATCTTCATATTTTTTAAATTTGTCTTATTTTTCAACCCTTAAAAACTTTGTCAAGTCAAATTTTCTACCCACCACGGTTCAACGTTCTCTAGCAATTGCTTCTTAGAGCATAAGGTCATATTGTAACTTTGGAATTAATTTAATATCAAATCATGATTGTCCTAATAAGAATTACTTTAGTTTTTCTATTTATTTCAACTTCTTTATGAATAATATCTTTAAGCTAGAGTGAATTAAAAAGTCAGAATTTGGGGCCGGCGAGGTGGCGCTAGAGGTAAGGTGTCTGCCTTGCAAGCGCTAGCCAAGGATCAGGACCATGGTTCAATCCCCTGGCATCCCATATGGTCCTCCCATATGGTCCTCCCAAGTCAGGGGAAATTTCTGAGCGCTTAGCCAGGAGTAACTCCTGAGCATCAAATGGATGTGGCCTGAAAAACCAAAAAAAAAAAAAAAAAAGTCAGAATTTTTACTTTAATTATTTGAAGATGATTATTATAGTAGGGGGAAATGAGCTGGCAGAGAGAAAAAAATTAATAAATTAATTTTGTCTCTCATTTTTATAATAATATCATTTATTATTAACATTGTTATTATTTAGAATTTGAACCACACCCAGCAGTGCTAAAGGCTTACTCCTGACTCTGCTCTTTGTGATCACTTATGGTTGAGTCTGGGAAACTTATGTGTTGTGTGGGTTCAAACCTAGGCAGATCAGGAATTTGCAAGGCATGTGTTTCACTTACTAGTTACACTATTGTACTAGTTTCTTCTGTTTTTCTTGAGGTTTGGAGGGTGGGATAAGGTTCATCTCAGGAGTCCAGAACTATAAATGCTGAATTCCAAGTTGCTGAGCAAAGGAAGCAAGGATGATGCCTAAGAGGAAATAGGGCTGAACTCACTGAAGGGAAAGTTCCAGTACTAGAATAGAAAGACAATATAAGAATACATAAGATTATCCAAGTTAATCCCCTTGGCCAAACACCCCAACATGGAATTTGGGGGTAGTTTAGTAAAACTGTATATAAACTAACTGGGCCAGATAAAAAGTTGCTCATCTGCTTGTATTTTCTATGTAGTGTAAATTTTCTTCTTTTACTGTAGAAAAATGTCCTTATCTGAGATATGTACTTTTTCACTCAACAGTGCTCAGAACTCACTCCTTAGCTTTGTGTTTAGAGTCTCATTACAGTAGGTAAGCATGGAGCATAATCTGTGCCAGGTATTGACCAGATTTGGCACATGCAGAAAAGGGTGTTAACCCCCTTGTAATAATTCTCCAATCCTAATTTTTTGTCAAAATAAACCTACTATGATATAAAATTTTATTTTATGAATTTGTTATACAATGTGAAATATATTTAATAAAGAAAAGATATCTTAATTTTATTAATTCTTGAGGTACACATTTTATATTTTACCTTATCATATTTTATTTGAATAAAGTATGAATTGCATAATATTATACATTATTTGAATTTACTCCATATATAGCAATACATTCAATTCACAAGACATACACTGTACATACTGGTTACATTTTTAAAAGAGGTGTCCCCAGTGGTACTCAGGAATTACTCCTGATCTGAGTTTACAAATAATTCCTTTCAGAGTGTTGGGGCCATATATGATATCCACGTATTTAAATCAGGGTGCTCCATGCAATGGTAAACATGCACTGGTAAGATGGCTCTAGCTACTATGAGTCATTTTATGAGCCATATTGTTTCATAAAGTTTTGAAAATATTCAAATAGATTGTTTATCATTTCTAATATTGCCTAAATATAGTTTTAATGGATACTTTCTAACAGAAATAATTAATGACTCCATCATTAATAACTGTGCAAACCACAGTGTCTAAAATAAAAACAAAGATGAAGATAGAGTGACAGAGGTGGGGGAGTAAAATATCTGCCCCACAGGAAACTCAGGTGGTGAGAAATGTTCATGGGTGAAGAGTGATGTAAATTATAAGACTGGTACTCAATCATAGAACAACTTTGTAACCACAACATTTAAATATAAGTGAAAAATCATCAGTAGTTCAATGTAATTTCTTAATAATCTGTATACAGAGTTTATGTGTACAAAAATACTAAATATAATCCATTAATCAACTTGAAACAGATTGGATACTTCGAATTTGCGTTATGAAAACTAGAACTCACAATTACATTTAAAAGTCCTTGTGATTAAGCTATATATTGATATATTACATTTTGCTTCAAAATAATTTGAATTTTTTTCTTTATGAATACAATTATCTTTCTTCTAATGACACTGTACTTCTCCCTCTGTTGTGAATTATCTCCTAACAAAAAGGTTCTCTGGGCAAATCACTGCGAAATAGACTGGGAACTCATTTATAAAGTAAATTTAGAACGGAAAAGAACAAATGTTCCATAAACCGAGAACATCCAGCTAAAGGTATCGTAAACTTAAGTAGAGCCTACAATACTGTAAATTATGTGACCTTGCAGAGTTCATTCTAACCAGGAATTCTTTATTGTCAAGGTTATACATTAATTCTAAAGACTGGGTTAGATTACATATCCATATGGCCATGGCTATGTAAATCTTTTGTTTTAAAACAAATACTTGTAACCATGCTATCGAAGATGAATTTTATATAGAACCTAAATGAAGGGAAAATACACCCCAATGCATCCTAAATAAAACGAGCTCATTGAAATTGTCTAGATAATCTCAGTGCCTGGACAATTGCTACTTCACTCTCTCCTTCAATTTCAGTTCTGTGGAACTTGTACCATGTATAGATCTCTCATATATTTCATGCTCCTGAGATAATTTATCATTAAAAATAAACAAAAAACAAACAAACAAACAAACCAGGAGCTAGAGCAATAGCATAGTGGTAGGATGGCAGACCCAGGACGGAGCTGGGTTTCAATTTCAGAGCCTGCAGGAGCGATTTCTAAGCACAGAGCAAGGAGTAACCCCTAAGCTCCACCCATATGTGGCAAAAAAAAAAAAAAAAAGACATTTATTTTTTCCTTTCTTTCTTCTGTATTAACTGATTATATTTTTTGGAGGGGGAGTTGAGGTAGTCACACCCCTAACATTGTTTCAGGACCTTACCTGCCTCTTTGCTCCGAATTACTTCTGGCAGTGCTCCAAGGAAACATTTGGGATGCCAAAGATGGCGAGAAATCTGTTTCTCAAATGTTAAAAATGGATGCTTTTCTTGTGGCCTTCTTTTTTTTTCAACCTAGGGAGGATGTTCCAAGATGTGCTATTAGGACTTGGAAGTCCACTCCCAGCAATACTTGCTCAACGTTGTTGGATGTTTCATTGCTGGGTGCGTGGTAGCAGGGGATAAACCAGGGGTTCATCAGGCAGTACTGGGGCTGAAAGGACTGGTGTCTCATTCTGGGAAGAAACCCTAGGTTTTGTACAAGCAAGAAATGTGCTCCTCTACCATGACATATCTCCTCCACCCCTGTGCTTTCTGTCTTCCAGTACAAAATATGAGAACATTTTAAGACAAAGCAAAAGCATGTCAAGATCTAAAATAAGTTGTAGCCTTCTGCATACATTCAGGGACATATTGACTTTATCAGGAGTGAGATGCATAACTAACAAAGGAGAATCTTTCCTATTGATTTTAAACCCTTTGATTTCTCTAGAACAAGCAGAGTTAAATCATGTTTCCTCCCATCAATAAACGTGCATCATTGAAAAAAATAGTTTGCACTTCCTCAATAATGCTCAGAGAGGGCAGATTATGTTTTGTTGGTTCTTATTTTCCGCTGTCACTAATGCCATGCAGGTTTAGGTTAATAAATAGTTTTATGTGCTGATTTTATGCATGATTGCTTTAGAAAGAAATAAGACAAAGACCTGATTCTGTAGGTGCTGTCTAAAATTCACAGAATATAATCAACCAATCAGATTGATGGTAATATTGCTTTTTTCATATTTATATTTTATAGTGAGCAAGCAGGAATGTAGAGTTGTGTTTTATTTTGTCAATCTGTGTTAGAAACTTCAATTACAGCAGTAATGTTTGATGTACTTATTTTTTTGATGAATGTGATGCCATCTAACAAACACTTTGAACTACCTGGAAACATTAAACTGTAAAAGTCGCTGTGCTTCTGTTTTTCTCAAGTGCGGTTTTTGAGCTTTAGAATAAACTTAAGTTGTTGATCACAGAAAATTGATTGCAACTAAAGCATTTTTTTTCTTTTTGGTGGAAAGCATGTTGATCTTTCTTCCCAAGTAATAGTTAGATGGTCCATTTCTCCTCCTGACTACTGGAGGTAAACACTTTAACGGCTCAATGCACATTCCAAGATGCAGTGCTTCTCAGGCCTTGTGATGGCTAGCATATTTTGGTACCTCAATTGGTGTTGGGGACCTCCAGGATAACACCCATCAAATACTGAAAGCTTCAGTGCTGTGCCCAGTGATTCTTGGAAAAACAGGGAACAAGAATCATGTGCTGGCTGCTCTGTGATATCTCACTGGTTCTGAAAATATTAATTTCTATGATGATATTAATTAGGTATTCTATAAGAATCATTAAATATCATTCATTTCTTGGAAAAACTATTACTTACAAAGGTAATAAAGTAGTTTCAGAATAATAATCACTATATTAAGTATCAATTAAAATATGTCAGCATGGCAATAGTTTAGATTTTGATCTTATGTGATTTTATGTAAAGAAATAAAGTGATTATTAAATTTCAATCCATGTAAAACATTTAAGACACAGTGCTGAAACACAAAATGCTTACCTTTGAAAACTTTTTTTATCTCCTCCCTCTCCTGTACAACTGAAATCCAAATTAGATCCACTTCATTGATTAAAAATATTGCTTCTAGTGATTTGCCAAAATCTCTATTCTGAAATTTAAATTAGGTTAAGTATTTTGTAGCAGACTACCATAATAATTTTCCAAAGCAATAAAATCAGTTAGCAGAATTAATGATACATAAAATTCATTTTATGATTTTACTTACATTACCTTGCACTTCTGTCTATTTTCTAACAAATTCCTATAATGCTACAATGTGCATTTGTACTACCCAGTGAGACTGGCTGTGACAGAGAGGGCAATAGAATTCAATATAATTTTCTTATATATTCTTGTTTTTGTTCAGAAGGTGAGTGGTACATGTCTGGGTAATAGGACAGATTCAGTAGCCTGCTATCTCTGTGAATAGGAAATCCCCTTTAAGTGGCAGTTACCCTGTAAATAGTCTCCCCTAGGGCTCTCAGTGATGAAGTAGCTGGCACTACCTGCTGTGTCAATGGAGCAGCTGACACTTGAAAAATCAAGGCATGGGCCCCTGTAGTTTAATGATTCTTTCCATACAAGTTCCGAGGACTTAGCTCTTCCTTTTTCTTCCAGTTAGACAATGGTAACAGATGAAGTCTCTTCTACTTATATCATTCAATCCATCGTTCATTCTGTCATTTAGCCAATCAGTTATCTTCTAATTAGGTTGCATACATATATATATTGCACACTGAATTAAAACTACAGAAAGTAAGGATTGGTTTCCATTTTCATGGAAACTACCTTATGAAAATTTAGATATGCAAATATCAAAGAGGTATTACTTTTATAAGAGCATAAATTAACAGAATTCATGATTCTTCCATGATATTTGTTAGGACACTCACAATTTCATTAAATTTGACATTGATGAATGTTAGCTTTATAATTTTCTCGCTGTGAGTTGGTAATGAGTAAAAAATACAGTGGAATCTATAGAACATGTAATACTATGAGACATCCACTAGGTTAGTATATCTACTACCATCTGGGTCATAACTCACAACAACATAATATATAATTTTATTTTGCTTTAGTTTATTCATTTATTCCTGGGTTTTGGATCATAACTTGTAGTGCTCAGGTCTTACTCCTGGAGGACTAGAGTAAAGAGATCAATCCTGACACATTCACGGGCCAATGTATTGTATAAGGAGTCAGACTGGGTAAGCAAATGAAAGACTAGCACATTCATACATGGACTAACACTTCAACTTTCAATATTCAACTTTTATACATTAAAAATGGATTAGGGGAGGAGGGAAATGAGGAACATTGGTGGAGGGAAGGTTGCATTGGTGAAGAGAGGAGTACTTTTTATTACTTAAACCCAATTATAAACATGTTTGTAATCATGTTGTTTAAACATATTATAAAAATAAAGTAAAATAAAATAAAATTTAAAATTATAATAAAATAAATAAAAATGGAATGTTTCTGAGATTAAGCTAGAGTATTTTATGATTTTACTCAATTCTTAAATAATCACTGTTTACCTTTCTCATTAATAACCCAAGAAAGGTATAATTCCCCAATTTATTCAAAGAAAAATTCTGTGTAATATATATATATATATATGTACATATACATATATACTGTGTTGTAGTTTTTTACTGGTTGAATACAGTTAGTCTTAGCTTTTGTAAAGTGATTTTATTTATATTGAAAAACTAGCACATCTGAGCACAAATTTCACAGACAATAATGAATAACTCTTGAAAAATTATGGTGGGTTTTAATTTTTTTATAAAATATTTAAAGGTCATGATTACAAACATGATTGTAGTTGAGTTTCATTCATAAACAGAAGAACACCCTCTTCACCAGTGCAACATTCTCACCTCCAATGCCCCATCAACCTTACCCTATATTTGACAGGCGTTCTTCATTTTGAAAGTAAGCCATCACTTATCTTAAAGTGTGAGTTGAAAACCACTAGTGTAGACTATTCTTAATATTTTTTTAAATGATACAGATTATATAAATTCCTTGAAGTCCAAAGCCATTTCTACATTTTTTAAAACTTTATTAATTTATTGATTGGTTTTTGGGCCACACCCAACTCCTGGCTCTGCACTCAGAAATCAACCCAGGCAGGCTGGGGGACCACATGGAATGCCAGGGAATTTAACCTGGTCCATCCCAGGTGGGCTACATGCAAGGTAAATGCTCTACTGCTGTGCTATCTCTCCAACCCCAAAATTTCTGTAGTCTTAAAATTTAACTATAGTTAAACAAAATTTAACTATAGTTTAAAAATATATTTATGTATGTATATATAACCACTATGTGCTGATCATAACTGGATGAGTAAATCTGAGCAAATTTATAATATTGTAGGTAAATGACTATGACATAAGGAATACATTAAATATTCTAAATAATTGACATTACTTTGAGTAACCAGATTTTTAAAAAACGCTTATTTTTTGGTTTACATTATGAGTAAATTTTTGGTTCACATTATGAGTATTAGAGTGATCTTGTACAAATTATGACATTATATATTTACTCATATATTTTACTTGAAAGTTCTTTAAAATTACACTTCGGAACAAGAATAACTTCAACATATTTTATTAATTCTTTTTCAAAAACTGTGCGTTTATAATCCCTTAATTAAATTTGCTTATTTTGGTATACCTATATACTGTGGTTAAACCATACAAACATCATAAATATATCTTTTCTGTATTTAGATATTGTGAAATTGCAATATACAAGCTTAATTAACTGAATGACTATCCAAAAGTTTAGCTAACGTTGGTGAACTGTTCTATAATATACAATGCAATCATATATTTGCATTACTTTAAACATTTTGATTATAAAATTTTGTTTAGGATATTATCTGAAGTTAAAAGAAATTATGTTTTGTTAATTATTTTCATTTTTAATATCCTCCAAATTTAATTGTTCTGTTACTATTAATTAAAATTTTAGTAGAGAAAGAACAAGAAGGAGAAACCAATATTTAGATTTGGTGACATGCCTGGTGTGCCTTAGGACTTATTGCTGACCCGCTGCTCAGGGGTTAATTCTTAACTCAGTGAAAATGGAAGTGCTCAGGGGTTCATATGTGGTAACAAAACAAACTGAGATCATTTGTGTGCAAGGAAAGTGCCTTAGTTTGTACTAGCTCTCTAATTTCCAAATCAATTTTCTCACTTATCTTTGGTGTAAAGAATAACAGGACAAGGTTATCTATGATTCTAAACTGTAGAAATTATAAGGACAAAGAAGAAATATTTGGGAATAAGAAAAATTGGACAGGAGGTGACAGGAGTAGCTGTCAGGGCCTTACACAAATTGGTGATATGAGGGCAGTGTATATCTCAATCCAGAGCCAAAAACATGTAAATCATCAGATCCAAAATACAAGACCAGTTTTTTCATTTATACCAGATATTGAAACAAGCAGAAACAGCACAAACCCTGGTTCTCAATATTATGATTTGTTTTAAGGAACTGTATCTTGTATTTAGGTTTCAGTGTGTTGTTAGTCTTCTAAAATATGCATTAGCTATTTATTTCTTAATAAATTAGATTTTATTGAAGTAGACAGAAATAATTTAACTGTAATTTATATTGGGGGTATTTTTAGCAATTGATAAAGAAATGTAATGAAGGTAACAAAATAGGCTCTAAGGAAATAAGTAATTGGGATTCTCTTGTATGGTGTTTGAGTTGAGGAGAGTAAGGAATTTATTTTGGAGTACAAGAAACTGGCAGAATATATATTATTTAGAACACTTAACTGTTTGTTGTGTGTGTGTGTGTGTGTGTGGTTTTTGGGTCACACCCGGCAGTGCTCAGGGGGATACTCCTGGCTCCATGCTCAGAAATTGCTCCTGGTAGGCATGGGGGATCATATGGGATTCTGGGATTCAAACTGATGACCTTCTGCATGAAAGGCAAATGCCTTACCTCCTTACCTCCATGCTATCTCTTAGGCCCCACTTAACTGTTTTTTGGAAGCAGACTGTTTGTAGATATAGGGTCAGAGTTATAAACTATCTTTATAGGATAATCTATCTTTACTTAAAGTATCAACACTAAAATTTGTGGAAGTTAATAATTATTAGTAGGTTAATAAAATAATTCAAACATTATATTTAAGACATTGTGGTAGTTTCAAATAAATACAAATGTTTTATTATTTTCAACACCATAGTTTCCTGACACTAGAAGCTACCCCTATTTAAGTATGCCTAAAATTTTGATGTCATTAAAATTTTAATTATTTACTTCTTATATGGTAATTCTGTCACCCTTCCATAATTACCTCTATATTTATAACTTAAGTCAGATTCTGCTTTTACATGAGATCAAGAAAAAATGATTTATAAAGCAAAATATTTACAAGATTTATATGAAAATAAATTTTAGACAATGGTGGTGAGTGCATTTCATGCTCTCAAATCATAAATGTAAACATGTATAAATAATGGTGTATGATTTCTGTCAGTACTTTGTATATGTGTATGTCTGTGTGTCTGCTTTCCTCCTAAACAATGTTCGAGAGTTTTTCTGGAGTTACCAGAAATAGTACTTGATCAGTCTCGTAGTGTAGTATATTGCCAGGGTCCAATAATATGGCATTGCATGGAACATTTGGTGATGGAGATAATCAACACCCTAAAGTAAGGTACCCATCAGCGGTGGGTACTAAGTTATTCAAATTCTGATCCTCATGCCAAGTTTCAATATGCTACTAATCCTGAACTTTTTGAGCCCAAGTTTTAATGGTTTAACTATCATCTGGTTTCAGTGTTGGTTAGTAACAAATTTTACTAGGAAAATTTTTATTCAAATTTTGGTAGTACTCTTGGAAAACACAGGAATTAGGCTTCTATATGTAATTACTCAGTAGCAAGTTCAAACTTCCTGTAATCATTCAAATATTTCAGTAAATTCACTAAATACATTTATTAGCTGGAAGGGCTGTATCTCAGACATATTTTTAGGCTATATGTGGGATATTCAAGATTGTTTATAATAAACATAATGAAAAACTATAAATCTAGGTGATGTATTGAGTATGATATCTGGAAAATATTAATAAAAGTATTATTTATTAAATTAAAAAGAAATATATTAAGATAAAATGTTTCTTTTGAGTAACACATGCTAGTCAGGAATCCCCTCCACTATTTTGAGTCAATGCACAACCTACATGACAGACAAGGACAGTGGCTTTGTTAAAATATAGGTTTCATTGGTCTTTTATTATAAGCCACATTCTGGGAAATATCAACATAAATTTATGTCATTTTGCAAGACAAGATTACTCATTCTAATTAGGTAACCTTTTGGCCAGAATTTGGACTGGAGATCTGGGTCACAGTTATTTGAAACAATAGTTGAAATAGATAATTTGCATTATAGGTGGTTAAATTCTCCACTAAAAGCAGTTATGTAAAAGGAAGATTATTAAAATTAATATTGTTAGAAAACCCTGCAATTAATAATTATATTTGACAAAATAATAAAAATAATAAATTCCAAGAAAGCTGTTTTCAGTAAACAAAAAAAACATACCCTGGAATATAATATAATAATTATCTAAGATAAATGCATTCAATTTATAAATAGGGTCTGAGACATAGTACAGGGGTTAACATACTTAATTTATATGCCGCTCACCCTACTACAATCTCAACTCTGCCTATATATGTTCCCCAGATCAACACCAGGAGTGATTTTGGACCAAAGCCAGGAGTAAGCCTTTATCGTTTCCAGGAGTAAGCCAAAATATGTAAACTAATAAATAAGTAGCTGCTCAGTTAGCCATTAGTTTCTATTATCTGTTTTGGGTTTAAGGATCTGATTAAAGAAAACTGGGTCACTATATTTGCTCCAAAGTATAATGTTATACAGCAAAAGAGCAAGTAGATAGCAGAGTTAATATGTAGTAGTTTGGCTCCAGTTTCTGTGTGGCAATGAGAGTACAGCAGCATCAACTTTCTCAGAGCCAAAAGCCACGGCAGGGACAGAGACAGTGCCAAGAGAAAGTGGGAATTTAGAACCCACATCAGTGCTCACATCAGAACCTGGCACCATTCCTGGCAGCAATACTACTGGGTGTTTTCAAGTCAATAGTAGCAATAAATTTTCAGAGAGCTATGCACACATCGTTATGAGTGGTCTATAGTTATAGAAGTAATCATAAATGATAAAAGAATATATGAGTGATGCTTTCAATATCTCACACTTTTCCTAAGGACTCATATATTCACTTACCCAATTTTCAAGTTCACAGTTTGTTCTAAATTAAGCTGTGCTGTGTGTATAATTGGAAAACTCTTTTGCAGTTTCCAGGAAATCTCAGAATTATTTGGAAAACTCTAAGGATTAGTACAATACTGGTAATGTAGAGAAATGAAAGTATTAATATGTATTACTTTCATTTGAATGGCCATTCTATGGCAATGTATTTTGTATATTATTGTATAAAATTAGTACTTTTAAAAAGATTAATGATATGCCTGTGAGGGAAATAATGATTAAATTTTAGTTATAAAGAGAACTTGTGGCTTTATTGAAATATAAACAAGGTAAGACATGGGAATCTTGGACTAATACTGATTATGTTTCAATAGTGCAATTGTTAATTTTTTCAGAAATTTTAAGAATATTAGCTTTTCATGAATAAAGTATATATTTCAGAAAATCAAATATTTATATATCTTAATAAAATGTTATCCAGTTCCAAAAGTGCTATATATTTTTTCTGAATGTAACAGATAATAATTTTTCAGGTACTGGTATTACTTACAAGAGGATTTTGTGATTAATATAAAGAATCAGAGTTTCTAGATCTGTATTTACACTACTTACAACTTTAAGATTCATATTTATAACATCATTTCCAAACTGTGAAAATATCATTTATGAATAAAATTGCCTTAGCTCCTTGTTAAAATATAAAGCTTTAACTAGAATGTGTCAAATGCCATTTTGAGTTTATTGTGTTTAAATGGTTGTTGATATTTCTAATAGGCTGTTTTCTTATAAACAGTTATTTTAAATAATTATTCATTTTCAGTTTGACTGAACTAGTAGTGTAATATATAAATTATATCAATATAACTACTTATTATAATTCAGTAAATGCATTGACACTTAGAAGCCTATTGTTTCAGAGAACTTTACTCTTGCTTTAACACATACCCAGTTCTCTACAAAAGTAATAGTACTGATGAATGACTTTCTGAAAAGGCACTAGTGCTAGTAAAAGGAATAATTATTATTTAAGCATTGCTCCTTTTACATTTTTTAAAATTCAAAAAATTAAGAAATACATATTACTTTGGATAATTGATATTTAGATAATTAATTTGTGACTTTTATTAATCAGTCATTGATATTCAAGACAATAAAAATAGATTTATGTCAAAATACATTTAAACTATAGATAATTTATTTTTATAAGTTATAGAATCACCTCCAAAAGTTGTTCAGATCATCTACTAAACAAAAATGAATTAGCAAAACATATTTTAATTTAAAAAAATAAAAGATAAGATTTAGAATCATACCTTGCGGAGCTCAGGGGTTACTCATATGTAATGATGAGGGAGTCACTCTTGGTGGTTTTGTTTTCAAGAACTATGTGATGCTAGTGATTGAACCCAAGTTTCCTGAAATCAATGCATTTGAACACAAGAAAAGATTACTGAGGCCTGCTTCTAGCAGTAGGGTCCTGGAGTGTATCATATTGAAAAAAGTCAGTCTCAAAGAAGAGAAAACCAATAGAGGATAATCTCCTCATATATTCTGATGCTATGAAGAAACTTAATGGTGTGATTAAAAATTCACAAAATTAAAGAAAACAAAAGTTATAAGAAACTAGGATACCTACTAGAAAGCATGTCACTTGAGAGGAACTGAGATAGAACAGATAGGGGTGTATATTGGTAGCTGAAATGGAAAGAGGTCATTACTGATGGTAGTAAGAATGGTTATGTATATAAGCCAATCAGCAACAGGCTGTACATGAACAACTGAAAAATATAAATACATTATATAATAATAACAATTATAAATATATATAGATATGTGTGTGTGGCTAAATTGTTTCTTGTGGAGGCAGATTGGTAAAGGGGAAAAGAAATGGGAACTTGGTGGAAGAGAAGTGGACACTAGAAAACATAATGTTGTAAAAACATTGTAGGCCTAAACCCAATCATAAATATTTTCACAACTTAGAGTGTCTATATTAAAAATGAATTTATATTATGCTTTTATATAAGAGCATTTATGTAGTTTGGTATTTGTATAATTATACTTTATTTTTGCTGTATGAAAATAAAATATCTGTAATTTTATAAAATATTTATGAAAATAAAATAGTAAGTAATATCATTACCTCGCTCATTATTTTTGAAAATATTGTCCTCCCTCATGAGTGTTTGATTCCAGAAAGCAAGCATATAGAGGTTTGCAAAATATAAATAGGTTATAACAGATTCATGCAGGATTCTACTTGGCTAACATGCACCTTTGATTCTGTCTTGGAGAATAGGAGAAAGGATTTTCAGAAAGCATTTTCTCTTTTTCTTGTTTCCTGTCACTGAACTATTAATTACATTGAAAATCTCATAAATTAACTTCAACCAATCTTAGAAAGAGTCTTTATCTTGTAACTTTGGTCATGTAAATGTCACCAGATCAAATTCATGCTCATAATCACTATATAAATCTATGAAACCAAGATTTTTTTTCTGAAAATGCTTTCACTTGTCAAAGTGATAGGTGACCTGATTAACTAAATTTAGGTCTTTAGGACAAAGAACTCTGACTTCCTTCATTACTTTAAGCTTTGATTTAATAGCTGTCAACCTTAAAAAATTATACTTTATACCTATAAAATTTTACAAGATAGAGATTTATCTTGTTGTAATATTAATGAAAGCTGGCAAATTTTACATGTGTAACTAAAATTATATATTTTAAATTATGAATCAAAGTTGATATGTTAGAATAAATTCTATTATATCAAAACAAGTTTTCTATCTAAATTTTAAGTATAGAGTAGTATCTCATGCAAAATATTTACCCCAAATATATTTACTTATATTAGGGAATAAGGAACAATGTAATTTTGCATTATAGTTCAAGAATCAAATATATAAAGAAAACTTTATTGTAGGTGTACTCATTCATTTTCAGGTTTCCTTTCAGTGTCCAGGATTCAACTAAATCTTAGGCTTTTTAATGATATCTTGAGTAAAAGCAGTACCAGTTTTATCCTAAATACAGCATATAGTTCACAGAATACTGTCAGGAGTTCAGGAGTGTTCTCAGACTAAGAAGTAATCCCTGAGCCAGGGCAACTGTGGTCCAAAAACAAGAAAAGAAAAAGAAGAAAGAATAAAAAGAAATAAACAGAACGAAAGAAAGAACGAAAGAAAGAAAGAAAGAAAGAAAGAAAGAAAGAAAGAAAGAAAGAAAGAAAAGAAAGAAAGAAGAGGAAGGAAGGAAGGAAGAAGGAAGGAAGGAAGGAAGGAAGGAAGGAAGGAAGGAAGGAAGGAAGGAAGGAAGGAAGGAAGGAAGGAAGGAAGGAAGGAAAGAAGGAAGGAAGGAAAGACAGAAAGACAGAAAGACAGAAAGACGAAAGAAGACAGAAAGACAGAAAGAAAGAAAGAAAGAAAGAAGAAAGAAAGACAGACAGACAGACAGACAAGAAAGAAGAAAGAAAGAAAGAAAGAAAGAAAGATAAAGGAAGAAGAAAGAAAGAATGAAAGAAGAAAGAAAGAAAGGAAAGAGAAAGAAGATAGAAAGAGAAAGAAATAAGAAAGAAGAAAGAAAGAAAGAAAGAAGAAAGGAAAGAAAGAAAGAAAGAGGAGAGAGAGAGAGAGAGAGAAGAAAGAAAAAGAAAGAAAGAAAGAAAGAAAGAAAGAAAGAAAGAAAGAAAGAAAGAAAGAAAGAAAGAAAGAAAGAAAGTAAGAAAGAAAGAAAGAAAGAAAGAAAGAAAGAAAGAAAGAAAGAAAGAAAGAAAGAAAGAAAGAAAGAAAAAGAAAAATGAAGGGGAAGAAGTTGGAGACTAACTTTCTGGTTATATTTACTTCTAATTAAATATTATAAGAAATGCCTAAATTCTATTAACTAAGTTATTTAGAAATATACTCAGGAGAGCTACTCTTGGTTTTGTGCTCAAGTATTATAGTGCTTGGGTTACTATTAAGGTATGGGTTATTAAACAAGGTTCAGCTACATGAAGGTAAGCAATTTAATACCCTGTACTCTGCCTCTGGCCAAGCTCAATAATTTTAAAATCAGTTTCTACCATATCAAACTAGGGGCATTTTTTTCTCACTTAAGTAATTCCTATAGCAATGTTACAAGTTGGACCTTACTTCCTTATCTATATTTTGTCAGATAACTTGAGAAATGAATTTTTCTGTTTTTCCTTTAAATGTCTAAAGTGACAGAAAATGTGCACTGTGAAAGGTAGTGTACACTGTATGACTTAAACTCAATCCTGAACAATTTTGTAACTATGGTGTTTAAATAAAGTATATATGTATATATATACATATCTATAAAATATATATGTAAAATGTCTAAAGTGAGCATAAATTGACTTCTAAGATTAGACCAAAATTGATTACTAAGATGTAAAATTCATAATCCCTATGATTAAAGAGAATTCCTAAGTTCATTAGATAAAATATTCTCAGGGTATTATTTATTACAAAGTAATTGATAGTTAAAAATACTCTCAGAGAAGTATAAATTTACTTGCATTGCCAGTTAGTTGATTCTCAGAACTTTTCATGGAGTTATATTAAATTTTTCTTTATTATGGGGACACAGGTAGAAATGGTACTCAGGCATCACTTTTTTCAGGTGTTTCTCTGGAAAATTAGAGTACTGGGACAGAATCTGGGCAAATCACATAATAGATAAGAACCCTCTAATTTTATACTAATGTCCTTGGCAATGTCGTTAAAACATTTATGCACATAATCTAACGATATTTTTTATTTATTAAACATAATTTTTAAAAAGTACTTAAGATAATATATTTTGTGGTTTTGGTGCCAAACCTCTTCATTTTAAATCCTAGCTTTGCTAAGATGTACTCTATCATAAAATTTTTTTTAAATAATCTAAAGTGATCACAATAAAATAATCTTAAATTATAATTATATATAACTATAAACTTGTCATATTGCGGATACTCAGGAAAAAATATCCTACTAATGTGCCAGACTCAGAGTGAATGTTCCATGAATTGTATTTACCCATATTTTCCGGCGTAGAAGACGACTTTTGAAACAAAAAAAATTTGCAACCGAAAATCAGGGGTCGTCTTGTATGCAGAGTATATTCCGAAAATGTTTCAGTATGCCAACGAAAATTGTCTGAATATTGCCACAAAAACGATTTTCCAACTCGATCCTGCACCAATCACGGCAAGGCTTTTCGGACCGCCTCTCTAACTCAGCCAATCCAATCAGGCTTTTGATGCATGCAAATTAGACAATGTTCTGGACCCAAATCTACACTGTAAAAAGCCTGCTCAGATTGGCCAGAGTCAGAGAGGAAGGTCTATGACAGTATAACCTTTGAACCTTTGCTTGTTGTGATTGGCTCACTGTGGTACATACAGTTGCTGCACAGGAACGTTCTGTCTGATACAAAGAATATAGGCCCTAACCCTATGTTTTAATTGCAAAAATTAGGGGGTTCGTCTTATACGCCTAGTTGTTTTATACGCTGGCAAATACGGTATGTTCTCACTCCCATAAATTTTTTGAGAATTTAAACCTTTAGCCTGTTATCAGCAAAGATCTGCTTTTAATCAAATTTAATAATTAAACCATTTTTTCTATTCCCAATTTTTATGCATTAGAAAGTTTCCATGTATGTAGAATTTATGTCTCTTAATATTTTAGCAGAATTTTTTTCCATTTAATTTTAGATAGTTTATAAAATTGTAAATGCTTATATAAAAGGAACAAAATATTTCCTTACTTTTTTAAAACTTGCATTATATTTTTCAAATTGCATATTATTATTTTTTTGTTTGTTTGCTTGTTTTGGTTTTTGGGTCACACCCGGCAGCGCTCAGGGGTTATTCCTGGCTCTATACTCAGAAGTCACTCCTGGAAGGCTCTAGGGACCATATGGGATGCCAGGATTTTTACCAATGACCTTCTGCATGAAAGGCAAATGCCTTACCTTCATGCTATCGCTCTGGCCCCCAATTTACATATTATTATTTACTAACTAGAAAGTTAGCAATCATAAACATTATTTTACCTTAAAGAGAATACATCCAATTATTCCCCAGGCCCCTTAGTGATGTAGAGATAGTAAAGGGGTTAAGGTGCTTGCCTTTTTCAAACACTGAACACCGCAAGCACAAAGCAAAGTCATGTAATTAAGGATATTTGTCTTTTTTTTTTTTCATAAAAGTCCACCAAAGCGCACAGATCCATGGGAAGAAGACCTAAAAGCAGTCATGAGGAAGGAAATGCAAGAATTACTAAAAGAATTAAAAGAAACCCTAACAACCGAATATAAAAAATCCATGGACGAACGAATCAGCCAAATTAAAGAAGAAATGTCAAAGAACATGAGAGAGTCCATACAAAAAGAAGTGAAGGAATTAAAAGACAAGGTAACAAGCCTTACGAGCAGAAACACAGAGTTGGAGAAGCACATAGAAGAACTCGAAGGAAAACTGCAATCAAAAAATGATCAAGAAACCAACAAAGAAATAAAAGGCAAAGCACTGGAAGGAAAAATCCAATATCTAATCAACAAGGACAAAAGAAACAATCTAAGAATTGTGGGTATACCAGAAGGGGAGGAAATAGGGAAGGGGGTAGAACAGGTAGTCGGGGAGATAATAACAGAGAACTTTCCCACCCTCTGGAAAGACAATTCAGGACAAATCCAAGAAGTCAAGAGAGTCCCTAATAAAGTAGACCCCAATAAACCCACACCAAGACACATAATAATCCAAATGGCAAAAAAACAAAGAGAAAGAGGAACTCCTGAAAGCAATAAGGGAGAAAAAAAACCTCAAGTACAAAGGAAAGGACATAAGAATCAAACCAGATCTCCCATTTGAAATAATTCAAGCAAGAAGACAGTGGAATGACATATTTAAACGACTGAATGAAAGAAATTTCCAACCCAGGGTCCAATACCCAGCAAAACTATCATTCATATGGGAGGGCAGACTAAAAACATTCTCAAACATGAATGAACTTGAACTATTTGTGCAAACTAAGCCGATCCTAAGCGACTTACTCAGAGAAGAATTACACAATCCAAACCCCCGATTGTAACAACAACCACTCCACACAATACAACTGCACAACAGTCCTCTCTATCAATAATTTCCCTAAATGTAAACGGACTAAACTCTCCAATTAAAAGACACATAGTAGAGAACTGGGTTAGGAAAAATAAACCGGACTTCTGCTGTCTGCAAGAAACACACCTACAGCTACAGGATAAGCACAGGCTTAGAATAAAAGGATGGAAAGTAATTATTCAGGCCAATGGAAAACAAAAAAGAGCAGGGACAGCCATTCTTATATCAGACCCAATTGTATTCAA
Source organism: Suncus etruscus (assembly GCF_024139225.1). Classification (NCBI taxonomy): domain Eukaryota; kingdom Metazoa; phylum Chordata; class Mammalia; order Eulipotyphla; family Soricidae; genus Suncus; species Suncus etruscus. The sequence goes on along the minus strand of NC_064863.1, from coordinate 49,905,236 downwards.
CCTCAAGAAAGTGATCAGAGACAAAGAGGGTCACTACTTACTGGTCAGGGGAACATTAGATCAAGAAACACTAACCCTGGTCAATATCTATGCACCTAATGTAGAGTCACCAAAATATGTGAGGCAACTACTGGCAAACCTGGAGAAACACATGAAGGGAATTGTGATAATAGTAGGGGACCTCAATACTCCACTATCACCACTGGACAGATCCTCCAAGCAGAAAAATAGCAAAGAAATAAGAGCTCTAAATGAAAAATTAGAAGATTTAGGGCTAACAGACTTATATAGAGCCCTCCATCCCCAGAAAGCAGAATACACATTCTTCTCAAACCCACATGGAACCTTCTCCAGAATAGACCATGTCTTAGGATACAAAGCCAACCTATGTAAGATCACAAAGGTAAGGATAATTAGAAGTACCATTTCAGATCACTATGCAACAGAGCTTAAAATTGATGTCAAGAAGAAGCAATGGAGGAAAACTAATACCTGGAGACTAAACAACATGCTGCTTAACAACAGCTGGATCAAAGAACAACTCAAGGAAGAAATAAAAAGATTCCTTGAGACAAATGACAATGAAGAGACAACATGTCAAAATCTATGGGACACAGCAAAAGCAGTAATTAGGGGGAAACTCATAGCAATACAGGCCTATGTCAAGAAACAGGAAAACAACAAAACCAACAGTTTAAAAGATCACCTCAAAGAATTGGAACAACAGCAACAGAGAAATCCAACCACAAACAGAAGGCAAGAAATAATAAAAACCAGAGCAGAAATAAACAATATCGAAACTAAGAAAACAATACAAAAAACCAATGAGACCAGGAGTTGGTTTTTCGAAAAAATAAACAAGATAGACAAACCATTGGCGAGACTCACCAAAAAAAAAGAGGGAAAACACCCAAATCACTAGGATCACAAATGAAAGGGGAGAGATTACAACAGAACCCCAAGAAATACAACATATCATGAGATCATATTATGAACAACTATACTCAAGTAGGCTAGAGAACCCAGTAGAAATCGACAGATTCTTGGACAAACACCCTCCTCCAAGACTGGAAAAGGAAGATCTAGAAAGTCTAAACAGACCAATCACTTCAGAGGAAATTGAAGAGGTAATTAAAAAACTCCCTAAGAACAAATGCCCAGGCCCAGATGGATTTACAGGTGAATTCTATCAAACATTTAAAGAAGACCTATTACCACTGTTCCAAAGGATTTTCCAAACCATAGAAAAAACAGGAATCCTCCCCAACTCCTTTTATGAGGCTAATATCACACTCATTCCCAAAGAAGGCAAAGACACCACCAAAAAAGAAAACTACAGACCAATCTCACTAATGAACATAGATGCAAAGATACTCAACAAAATCCTAGCAAACCGAATCCAACACTTCATCAAAAAGATCATACATCACGACCAAGTGGGTTTCATACCAGGAATGCAAGGTTGGTTCAACATACGCAAATCAATAAACATGATACATCACATCAACAACATGAAAGACAAAAACCACATGATCATATCAATTGATGCCGAGAAGGCATTTGACAAAATCCAACATCCTTTCATGTTAAAGACACTCAGCAAAATAGGGTTAGAAGGAACCTTCCTCAAGATAGTTACAGCTATATATGAAAAGCCTACAGCCAACATTATACTTAATGGCGAGAAACTAGAAGCATTCCCACTAAGGTCAGGAACTAGGCAAGGCTGTCCACTCTCTCCACTCTTATTCAATATAACCTTAGAAGTGCTAGCAATAGCAATCCGACAAGAGAAGGGAATCAAAGGAATTCAAGTAGGGAAAGATGAACACAAGCTAGCTCTATTTGCCGACGATATGATGATATACATCAAAAACCCTAAAGAGTCCACAGTAAAACTCCTAGAAACAATCAACCAATACAGCAAAGTGGCTGGATACAAAGTCAATACAAAAAAGACAGTAGCGTTTCTATATACAAACAATGAAGTTGAGGAGAGAGAGATTAAAAATACAATCCCATTTAAGATAGTATCAAAAAATATCAAGTATCTAGGAATAAACCTTACAAGAGAAGTGAAAGACCTTTACCAGGGAAACTTCAAAACACTTCAGAAAGAAATTGAAGAAGATCTAAAGAAATGGAAGAACATCCCATGCTCATGGATAGGTAGAATTAACATAGTCAAAATGACTATCTTACCCAAACTTCTATATAGATTTAATGCAATCCCTATCCAAATTCAGACACAATTCTTTAAAGAAATAGAACAATCAATCACAAAATTCATCTGGAACCACAAAAGATCCAGGATAGCCAAACACATACTGAAAAACAAGAAGCTGGGAGGCATCTCCTTACCTAACTTGAAACTATACTATAAAGCCATAGTAATTAAAACAGCATGGTACTGGAACAGAGACAGGAGCTCAGACCAGTGGATCAGAACAGAATTCCCAGACATAAACCCCCAGATATACAGCCAACTAATATTTGATAAAAGAGGCAAGAATCTGAAATGGAACAAAGAAAGCCTATTCAACAAATGGTGTTGGTACAACTGGAAAACCACATGTACGAAAGTGAAAATTGACCCATACCTCACTCCTTATACAAAAGTCAACTCAAAATGGATCAAAGACCTTGAAATCAGACCTGAATCTATAAAGTTTATCGAGAATAAAATAGGCAGAACACTCGAAGACCTATATATCAAAAAGGTCTTTGAGAACGGAGCACCAATGGCAAGAACGTTAGCATCAAATATAAACAAATGGGACTACATCAAACTAAAAAGCTTCTGCATGGCAAAAGAAACCCTACTTAATGCAAGAAGACAGCTAACAGAATGGGAAAAAATCTTTTCACTTGACATATCAGATAAAGGGCTGATATCTAGAACATACAAAGCACTCAGAAAGCTGAGCCCCTCAAAACCAAATAAAGCCATAGAAAAATGGGGAGATGAAATGAATAGACACTTCTCTGAGGAAGACAGAAGGATGGCCAACAAACACATGAAAACATGCTCACCTTCACTCATCATCAGGGAGATCCAAATCAAGACAACAATGAGATACCACCTTACACCAGTGAGGTTGGCTCACATCAAAAATAATGGAAACAACCTTTGTTGGCGAGGATGCGGTATGAAAGGAACTCTCATCCACTGCTGGTGGGAATGCCCCCTAGTCCAACATCTATGGAGAAAAGTCTGGAGAGTGCTCAAAGAACTCAGAATCGATCTGCCATTTGACCCAGCAATTGCTCTACTAGGCATATACCCACAAGATGGAAGGACATTCATTCCAAAATATATATGCACCCCACTATTTATTGCAGCACTCAGTATAATAGCCAAATCTTGGAACCAACCTCGATGTCCAACAACAGATGAATGGATCATTAAGATGTGGTACATATACACAATGGAATATTACATGGCAGTCAGAAACGATACAATCACAGACTTTGCAGCAACATGGATGGACCTAGATCATGTTATGTTAAACGAAGTAAGTCAGAAGACAAAAGATAAACACAGAATGGTAGCACTATTCTGAAACACCTAGAACACATAGTTTATACACAACTAAATCCTATCAAATAACAGGGTAGAAACTCCGAACACTGTAATAGTCAGCATAGACGTGGGAGCAGTGTCCAAAATACATGAAAAAGGAACAACGCAAACTCTTGACTACACATTATACCACAAAGAAAACAGCAACAACAGAAACGGCAGCATAGAGAGAACAGGTATGTAATCAGACTTCTACAACAAAGGTCCACAATAATCCCTGAGAGTTCATATACAGGAACACAAGTATAGAACACCAAGGGAAATCACGGACTACAATGGCAACATACCATAACACTACCTTTTAATGCCTTTATCTTACTATACTTTAAATAACCTCTCAGCTTTTCTGCCCACAGGTGCCCTTGGATACAAAGGGCGGACAAACTAAGGTGGCAACTCGGGATACCACACGGGATACCATACCTTGCTTGCACTACGAGATGGCCACAAGAAAACTCTTTAACATACACTTTATCTTTAGGTAATACCTTCATTTAGGAATTGAAGCACGTGACCAGTCAGACCACTGAAGCAGTACCTGAGACGTACAGACTTAAACTACAGGCTCTATTCTTCGAACACATTCAATCAAACCAGCATTCCCTTGCTATTCTCTCCCCTCTCCTCACTACTTTTTTTTTTTCTTTTTCTTCTTCTATTCTGCTCATTACTTTTCTCCCTTTCTCCCCCCCTTTTCTCTCTAAGGTATTTTCTCTTTTCTCTCCCTTCAAACCCTTCCCATACACCTTCCCCTTTCCCCCCTCCGGAAATCCAACTATCCCCTCACCCCTCAATCCCATCCAGATCTCCCACCATATTAAAACTCCTCTCCCCCAGTCCTTATTCTATTAGGCATCAAGATCGACCTCCTACCCAATGAACCAGTACCCAGCACCCAGGCGAGAGGACACCCAGATAAAACCACACCTCGTCTCCTGAAAGAAAAGACAGCCAACTCCCCTATGGACTCATGCTGCGAGGCCCTCCCGACCAACTCCCCCTAACGCGAACTGCTCCTTGAAACCGGGCCTAGATCCAAAAGTATCCCCAATGCAAGAACTCTTCCAAGACCCCCCTGCCGCAAATATTTACCAATCTGAAGAAGGTCAGGGGGTGGGTTAGGAAGACGCCTGGGAACCCACACACCACAAGAAAAACCCAAAAGACAATGGGAAAAACTGTACTTCCAACATAGGCATAAGACCTGTAATACACCACCTCTTTACCTGCCCTCCCCCAAATGTAAGGTAGTCTTTTGCACCACTTTGGTCCCATAAAAATTTCGCTAACTCATTTTATTTCTTTTTTTTTTAATTTATTTATTTATCTTTTTTTTTTAAATGTTTGTCCTTCATATATATTTGTGAGCACATACAGTTTCAATCCCCCCCCCTTTTTTTTTTCTTCGTTTTTTGGTAGGTGACCTGTGGCTGTTATCCCATCAGTCCACCCACGAATACACAGACATTATAATGTAGCACCACTTCCCCCTACAAAGGCACACTAAGTAAAGGGGAAATTTTACATTTAAAAAAAAAAATAAAAGAGAGCTCTTATCTACTAGAGATAGGAACTCATAGTTATTTAAAATATAGGGATATCTCCTGCCTTGAAAATATGTCATGTGGAATCAAATTAGACCTCAGGTGATTAGATACCATTCATCCAGCCTTGAACCCTGGATCTCCGACATAGAAACGGCACAGCTCTCCACAACAGCTGCAGGAAACAAACTCCATCCAGGACGGCCTTAATACGACGAGACCAACAACAAGGCCCACCTCTAACATGATATCCTGACAACGGGGAAAATGCAATCATTTTGACCTTAGAGCAGATTAGCCTACCTTACCAACTAACGACAAGACAAAACCAGAAGTCTTGGCTCCCTTTGGTAGGACAAAAACCCAAGATCGGGATTTACAGATGACTGGCTGCTTGATTCACGACCAGACTGTATACATCTTGGGACCAATAAATAAGCCCTAGTTTAGGGTTTGAACTATGACCTGCACAAGAATCATGATCCCCAGCCCCAAAGATCCGGCAGAGACAATTGTAACGGAATGGGGCTTTTGGGAGCACAAAGAAAGACGCTATCCTAGGTGCCACCCTAGGCTCAGTGCAAAGACCAAGATCATCAACCACAGAAGATGGGTTAAAATGACACTGAGGTAACAGAACCTCTAGAACCACAAAGACTGACTTCATCATAAGTCCCACCTCAGGATCTGTACAGATACTGAGACCTCTAAACACAGAGCAGAAGTCTTCCACACACCAAAGGAAAAAAAAAAAGAAAGAAAAAAAAAACAAAAAAAAAAACAAAAAAACACCACCGGGAAAGTAAAGGATCCTGAGCAATGTCTAGAGTTGATCCCATGACAGTATGCTCCAAGGACGGAGAAATCCCATATCTCTTAGGCCAAGTGAATTCTTTTTCGAATGACCCCAATATTTACTGTGCCAGTGCAGGAGGGAAAAAAAACAAAAATACAAAAAGCACAAAACCTTGGTTATTTTTTTGATATAAATATATATAGTACCTTCATTTATTATTGTTATTATTATTTTTGATTTACCAATCTATTTTGGTCGATTTCTCTGTTTGGGTGTGATTATTGAAAGTGTAGTCCCCAATTATACTTATTTTTTTTATTTTTTTTTCTCTTCCTTTCTTCTCTTTCGTTATGTGCTATGCCATGTTTCTTAATTCAAGACCATGGCGTGATTTTTGTTTGTCTGTTTTTGTTTTATTTTTTTTCTACTTGTTTGTTTGTTTGTTTGTTTTGTCTGCTCTGTGTGGTGCTTATCGAAATAGCTGGAGCCCTCACTGGATATTTGACACTTCTTTTGGTACTAGTGGAGTGTTTCACCTACTTTTTCTCCATCTCCCAGAGTGATGATGAGAGCCTTTAGAAGGACTCCGCCCATTTTCGGGGTATTAGACTCTTACCCCAGTTTATTGCTTTTTTCTCCTTCAAACAAAACCACGCAACTTGAACTAGCTAGTCCTGACTCCAGATAGAGGGGGAAATAAGGGAGGCATCAGGACCAAACAGGTGCAAGACTACTAAGTAGTGGGTTAGATACAGAGGGGACCACATATTCTAGCCGCCCTGGGGTGAGGGAAAAGGAAAAGGGAGGTAGGATAGAAACGGAGGCGTAGGGATGACAATTTGGCGATGGGAATCCCCCCTGATTTTATGTAAATATGTACCTAAAATATTATTGTCAACAATATGTAAGCCATTATGATCAAAATAAAAATTTATATTAAAAAAAATCCTATCATATAGCAAATTTAGATGTTTTAAAGAGTCAACTAACATTTCAATAGTAAAAAGGCAGTATTGTTACACTTATGATGATAAAAATAGAAATTGCTTGAACAGTGTAGTACAAATTCTCATCATATCTTATCTACTAAAATGATAACATACTGATTAATAGTAATTTAGGTAGGGGTTCAGATATAAACTTCAAAAAGTTGTTATCTGCAAGTGGAATTTACTAAGCTTGCACTCATGGTCCTGGTTAGATTGCTAGTATCATATGTCTCTAGTTCATTGCTGAAAATGCCATGGATGCCACAAGCACCTTGTTACAAGTGGTCCTGGATAATAGTCCCCAAGAGTACAAAAAGCAAGCAATGAATCCTTGCACTAAAAAGTTTGTTTGCCACTTAAGTTACCTTTACTCATAACTCTTTCAAATTTTGTTAATTTAAGCAAACAAGATAAAGCAATTGATGGCAAGGATGTGGATATTTTGGTCTCTTTTGTCAGGGGGGTGGGGAGTACACACTGGCTGCTATCAAGGGTTACTCCTGGCTCTGTGCTCAGAAATTACTCCTGGCAGCTTAGGGGACCATATATGTTGCAGTGGTAGGAATCGAACCCTGGTCAGCTGCATGCAAGGCAAATGCCCTACTTGCTGTACTATAGCTCTAGCCCCAATTTTTCAGTATTAAATACTAATAAAGCAAATAAAAAGTGCCTATTTCTGTAAAATACTGCATGATGGTTCCTTAAAAATTAAAACTATGATTATAATATTATTAAGCAATTCCACTTCTTTACATGTACCCAAGGGAACTGAAAGCAGTGACTGGAACAAATTGTTTCTGCCATTCAGGGCTGCATTATTCACAGTAGCTAAAAATGAAGGCGACCCATGCATATGTACATCAATGAATGATGGATTCACAAAAGGTGTTATACAATAAAATTTAGTTCAGTGCTATAAAATAAATGAATCTCTGATACCATATGAACAAAAATTTTTATTGTCTCTTGGAATTTACCTGGAATATTGAACTTCCAAATGAATTTATGTGTTGATAATCTACTTCAATTTTTTCTATTTACCAGAGTTTTGGAAATCAATCCCTAAAGAGGGGTCTGTCACTTTAAAAGCAAAGAATCCTCTCAATTAAAGACTCCGGTATCAATTTGAGAGGCAATTGCACTAGGGACTAAAGAATCCAAGCTGGAATACTGTTGTTTAGGTGGTGTGGTAGCCTTTGTATTAGGATTTGTGTGGATAGTGATTGCTGGCTGGATTTTCTGAACAACTTTGCTGTAAGACCCTGGCCTCCTTCCTAGTTGTTTTGACCTATTAAATCCTTTCTCAGAAAAAAACCCTGTCAGATTGGAGTAGTTCTGTAACAATAGGAGAAAGGTGTTTTCATCAATCGCTAGAGTTAACTTGAATAATGGCTTAATAAGAGATAACATAAATTAGATGAGAAAAATAAATACAATAGATATTTCTATTTGAGAAAAATGATGTTATGTAAAATGTATATTTTAAACTTTTGCTACTGTAAGTATTCTACCAATTAGCATCTCCTCATTTTCACACATGCACACATAAATAGGCAAGGTTGTTTCAAAAGTTAATAATTTTATCTAAGTAAAATCATGTTTCTTGTAATGATATATATAAACTTAATTTCTTTAGTTACATCTGTTGAGCTCTATTTATACATCAAATTGTACTGAATAGATGGAATCTGCATCAATAAAACTAATCTCATTTTGTGTTGTTGAGACCCTCATGAAAAGCAATCCAATTAATCCAGTAATTGATAAGTGAAAATAAGTGGGCTTATCTAATGATTGATACAACAGTTCCCCACAGAGAAACCTCTATCTTGATAATTTTGTTCATCAACCATAAACAGATGCATTTAAAAACTTATTTAAAGGCATGCAAAATATCTCAAAGAGTGGATGTGTACATGCTTTGTTTCAAGGATCACCCGGCTCAATACCTAAGTTTCTTGGTGATCTAATGGGCATGATTTAGAATGTTAGCTGAACACTGTACCAAAATGGTCCTAGGGGACCAGCCTGTGGCGCAAGCAGTAAGGCATCTGCCTATCCTGTGCTAGTTTAGGACCGACTGCAGTTCAATCCCCAGAGTCCCATATGGTCCCCCAAGCCAGGAGCAATTTCTGAGCTCAGAGCCAGGAGTAACCCGAGTGTCAATGGGTGTGGCTCAAAAAACAAAACAAAACAAAACAAAAAAAGGCCACAGTATTCCTGGTTGTGCAACCTAAATAAAAACAAAACTAGGGACAGAAGAGTGATAGCACAGCATTTAGGTGTTTGCCTTGCAAGAGGCTGACCCAGGATCAGCATTGCTTCAAATCTCAGCATGCAATATGGTCTCCTGCCAGGTGTAAACCCTGAGCCCCGCAGGATAGGGTGTGGCCCCAAAACGAAAAGAAAAACAAAAAATTGAATTAAAAAAAGACAAAAACAAAGGGGCAGTGAGAGTGTACAGCATGTAAGGCACTTGCCTTGCATGCAAACTGGATTTATCTGGCACCCTATATGGTCTCCAGATCCTGACAATGTGATTCCTGAGTGCAGAGTCAAAAATAAGCCCTGAGCACTGCCTGGTGTGACCCATCCCCCTTAATAACAAAAACAATAATAAAATGAGAATAAACACAAAATGTTTCTCCATGAATTATTTAATTCAGATGATGTCCTTGCCTGTTGCTTTAAAACTCACTTATTATACCTTAAACTTGTTGGTATACTAGAAATTTTTCCATGTTTGTACACCTGGATAATGAACATTATCCATATTCTTGAATAAATAGGAATAATTTCCAGACTGCATTTCAGTCTCTTTAGTTTCTTTTTTTTGTTTTGTTTTTGCTTTTTTGTTTTTTGGGTCACACCCGGTAGCTCTCAGGGGTTACTCCTGGCTCTACGTTGAGAAATTGCCTCTGGCAAGCACAGGGGATCATAGAGAATGCCGGGATTCGAAGCACTGTCCTGCATGAGAAAGGCAAACGACTTACCTCCATGCTATCTCTCCTGCCCCCTCTTTAGTTTCTTGGTCTTCAAACAAGAACTTAATAAGAAGTAATATGTGACTTATCAGATTCTACTGATTTAGATGGTAATAGCATCTAATGTGCCTTCTCAAATATATATATATATATATATATATATATATATATATATATATATATGTTTTGGATCTTTGACAAAGATGCCAAGTAGTGAAATTTAGGATATACAGCTGCTTAATTTTTATAGTATTTGCCCTATTATTTTCCTGAAAGTACAGACCAATAGATGTGCTGCCTGCTATGATTTACCGTTCCTTTTTTGCCAAATCCATGCCAACAGTCATTTCATTTACTTTACTGTTATGTGCACCAGTATCATGGGTATGAGATGTATTTTCATTTGTATTTCCCTTTCAAAACATTTTCTACATAACTTAATACTATCGGTAAATCCTGTTTGAATCTGTTCATTTGTTTTCTTTATTATTTGGTGGGGGAGAGAAGAGTGGAATGAAGGAGTGGATGAGATGATATAAAGACAGTCATGGAGAGTCTTATATACTTAAGTGGGATAGGTGGGTAAAAATGTTTATATCTCACCACATATTTTAATGTTATTAAAAACATGCTACTTAAACAAAAATAAAATAAATTATATATAAAGGAAAATGGATGGCTAGTATTTTATCATGTTGAAAATATGGGGCCAGAGAGATAGCATGGAGGTAAGGCATTTGCCTTGCATGCAGAAGGATGGTGGTTCGAATCCTGGTATCCCATATGGTTCCTCAAGCCTGCCAGGAGTGATATGTGAGCATAAAGCCAGGAGTAACCCCTGAGCATTACCTGGTGTAACCCAAAAACCAAAAAAAAAAAAAATTTTGGTAAACTATATCCCGATAGCAAATTTTTATCTGCAATCTATTTTTTACAATGGTTTCTGATTATGTCCAAAATTCTAATTATAGTTTGCAGTGATTTATATTATTTAAAGGAAGGATCTACAGTTTTTCACAGAAACAAAATGACCAAAATAAAATATATACTATATTTTTTTTATTTATAAAAAATGTTTGCTTGAAAGACAGCTTCAAGAAATAAAATAGGACACAAGGAAATTGAAACATGCCATGCTCATGGATTGAGTGGATTAAAAATTAAAATGACAATACTTCCCAAAACGTCATACAGTTTTATTGCAGTCACTTTAAGGAGACCAATGATATTCTTCAAAGAATTGTATCAAACACTCCTGATATTCATTTGGAACAATAATACCTGTAATCTATGAATATCAAAAGCAATCTTTAGGAAAAAGATGATATGAGGCATCATTTTTCCCCAACTTTAAATTTTACTATAAAACAATAATAATTAAAAAAGAATGATATGGAAATAAAAACAGACTCTCAGATCAATGGAATCAATGACTTGAGAAACTGTTTCCTAGACATACCATCAATCTTTGATAAATGGGCAGAAAATGCAAACAAGAGAAAGGAAAGCCACTTCAACAAGTGGTGTTGAGACAAATGGTTAGCCACATGCCAATGAGTGAACTTAGATCTCCATCTAACACACAGGTCAAATCAAAGTGGGTTATAGACCTTGGTATCATACCTAAAACTATAAGGCATATAAAATTTTGAAAATATAGGCAAAACATTCATGACATTGAAATTAAAGGCTTCGTTAAGGACCACTGTTCAAATAAGTGAAAGCAACGATAAAATTAATTTTGGTCTATATAAAATTGAAAAGCTTTTACACCTCAAATGAAACAGTGACTAGGATTCACAGGTCACCCATGGAATGAGAGAAACTACTCACCAATGCTCATCTGTTAAGAGGTTAATATATAATATCTAATAATAATATCTTATATCTAAAACACACAATTACTCAGAGAACTTAACAACAAAATAAAATATAACCCCATCAAAACTTTAACAATCTAGACATAAAGGGGCCTGTTATACTGGCAGGCCAGGGGGTTAAATGATGATGGTATAGGATGCACTCTGGGGTAATTGTTAAAGGGAGGTTGACACTGGTAGTGGGAAGGGCCCTAACTCATTGTGGTATATATTCAATGACTGAAACCCAACTATGAAGATATCTGTAATATGGTGCTTAAATAAAGAAATGAATAAAGACAAAAAAAAAAAACTTCTCAATTAGTTTTCCAGTTGAAAGCAATGTATGTGATAACTAAATTGTCACATTCTGTTATATTTTACATAGAAAAATAAATTATTCAAAAAGTTTGGCTTCAATGGCTTTGTTCTCATGATAAATCAGTGTTGTAGCCACTCAAAATATTTGTTCTATTGATAATATTATCAAAAAATTGAAAGGAATCTCATAAATATTTCAAATACTTTTGTGTGTCATGACCCTGAATAACATGGCTCTAAGAATATTTGGGAGGTATTAATGTATTATAATATATAGACATATCTGACCAAGACACATATTGTGAGAATTAAAGTTCACTCCCTGGTATAAGATTCAGTATATGGAAAAAGATAAACCTAAAACTGACATAAAAAGAAAAAGTTAATATGTCTAAAAGCCAACTTCAATAACAATACATTATAGTTCTTTAATTAAAATTTAAAAATTAACTGTAGATCACAGGGTCTTTCTAAATAAAAGCATTTGACATTATTACAGTATCACCAGATAACGTCTAAGTAGTTTTCACAAACCTCTTTATTTAATAAATTAAAGCCACTTATAAAGTATAATTTCTCATGCTAATAATTTGCCATTTTGAAATAGTCAAAACATTTAATACAAAATTAAATAAAAAGAGACAGGTATTTATATTCAAATAAAAGATTATGTCTGTTGAACTATTGTTGAAGCCAATTAATGGTTCCCTTCTCTTAATCAGCCCCACTCAAATATGAACAATCTTGTTTAAATTATCAATGTATCAGTGGCTAAGGTTTATTTTATTTGTTAATTATTGTCAAAATAATTTGATAACTTTCTTAGGAAATAATTAAGTATTTTCAGATTATTTTCAGAATTTAATAACTACATATTTTGGGATAATTCATTTTTCTAATGGTGCATAAAATTGAGGAATATAGAATTCTAGTATTTCCCCAAATTACCCTACTGGATAACAAAGACCTTGAATAATCCTTATATTGAATATGATTAGGGTCTCTAAATATGTTGAAAAATTATTCCTATGATTTTCTTATATTATATCCTACAAACAAAAGAGTAGCATCACATGTTTAGAAAAGTAATAAATATCATTTAGTCAAGAAATTAATGGAACTAGTCTTCATCCAAAGGACATAATGATATGTACAATTGACAACTTTTCAATATATATATATTTTTTAACTATGATTTGCAAAGCAAATTGTTTACAATTACTGTTTTAAATACTGAAATTTAAAAATATTGGACCAGATAGATAGCACAGCAGTAGGGTGTTTCCCTTGCATGCAACTGATCCAGGATGGACCAGGGTTTAAACAAAACAAAAAAATATGACTCATTTTTTTTCAATAAATGCTAGAATTAAATCCTAGGTTTTGTAAAATGGCCTTAAATTCTTTTTCATTTTTTGTTTTTGTATATATATTGTTTCTTTAATAGGTTGAAGTAAAATGAGATAAAATGTTTAACTAACATATAAGCTGTGATATAATTCTCATTGGTCTTATTTAGAAAAGATAATTAATATAAAGAAATCTCACCGATGAATGAAAATTTGAATATTGTTGATATTTATTCAAGTTGTGAAAGTACAAAATAGATGGATGCTTTATGCTTACTACTTGTTACAGATAAATATAACTCAAGACCCAAAAGCTTGATAAATAAGTGCTGCAGACGGGTTAGCTTTGCTAAGCAGAACCTTCGTGGGTTTCGGGAACCTTTTCATGAAGGAGAGAAGCGTGAGCACGAGTGGACGAATATAAAATATGAAATAAATGAGACCACACAAAAAAATGCATTGTATGGGGACTCTCGCCCAAGGGACAAGAGACAAATTTACTTTTCAGTTGATGACATTTTATAAGGACAGACTCTGGTAAGCTAGGAGTCCTCAAAGAGCAGGAGAGCAGTACAATGGGAAAACAGACCTTAAATTTACATTTTAAAAGACTTTTCTTCAGGTGAGAAAGAACTCTGCTGGAGGGCAGTGAAACCCAAAGTAGAGATGTTTTTTGGTTTAGCAAAAAGGAGGTTTCTCAAGATACCAGGAGGAGAGAGACAGAGATATTCTTGATGTTTAAGTAGTAGCCGCAAAATAGATTTTAGGGGGGACGGAAATAATTGTTTACCATCATAGAGCTAGACTTAGAAAAACAAGCTGTTGGCGCCAGGTTATGCGAACTAGCCAGCAGGAGACTTTTGGGGGGCTTTTTTGGTACTGATATTTCTTTGTCTGTAGGAGAGCTGAGGCTGGATTTCTATAGTGGCCAAATAGAGAGAAAAATGTAATGTTACAGCCATGTTGGAATTACCGCCAATGATCCACGTAAAGGGTCAAATGATTGACTTCGCTAAGTGGACCTTTTGGCAAATAATTCTTTTAGAGGAAAGCCCTGCACCAGGGAAGGAAAACACCACGTCTGGTGCGTGCTTTCCTTAGATGGGATGTAGCAAATAAGTATTTTAAAATATATCTGAAGTGCTGAGCAATAAATAATGCAGCAGGTATAGTGGATGCCTTGAATATTGCTAAACAAAGTTCATTCTCTGACCTCAAATATGGTCTCCATGTCTCTTTATGAGTTATCATTGAGCACAGAGCCAAGAATAAGCTTTGTATACCACCAAGGGTAGTAAAAAAATTATCATACAACTGTATCATTTCTATCTCTATCACTATCTGTATCTCTACGTTTATCTCTATACTATCCCTCAAACAAACATTAGAAAGTATTATCTAAAGAACTGATGAGATTCTTTAACACAATAAACCATCTGCTGAAATCTATATTTTAGGTCCATGCTGGCATTTGCAAGAAAAATAATTTGTTGCTATATAAAACCTATAAATGTTCAAAGACCTGGAGCAAGCAAGTTTGATCTCCACATTTTATTCTCTTATTTATTAGTCTGTGCCTGAATACTGTTCTACTTATGACATTTAAAGCTATTAAATATATTCCTTTACATTTGTAGTTAAAGGATGAAACTCATGAGCTGTAGTCTAAGGTGCCCTAAAAATTAAATCAAGGAAGCAATTGCCAAAGATGATTTAACTCAATAGAAGTCAAAGTAATAGAGTAGAATTAGAAATTTTGATTAAGATAAATTTTTAAATATATTAGTAAGAATCTATGACAATATTTACTGCTGGAATAGATAGGTTATTTGTTTTAGACACTGCCTTGAGCAACTATATTATATTAAAACATTTATCTTCTAAACATAATTATAGAGTAGGAAGTGTTATTAAATTTTTGTTGGAAGTTGGTACAACCTGCAGTGAATACTCCTGACATTGTGCTCAGGGATCACTCCAGTTATTACTCAGAAGACCATATGTGTCTGGGGATCAAATTGAGGTCAACAACATGCAAGGCAAGCACCTTGACCCTGTACTCTAAATTCTATTATTTTAAACAGTTGTTTAATCTGTTTAGAATAATAGTTATTCTATTATAGTTGTAAAAATAAACTTATTTTAATAGAGTTATTCCAAACAACTTATTTATATTCAAACAATGAGCAAAAAAACAATTGTAAATTTGGTTTACACATATTTTTATAACAATTTTTAAAAAATGATGTATGCCAGACACATTCAAATGGTAGAGAATGAAGAGCAGAAACAATAGCACAGTGGTAAGGTTTTTGCCTGGCATGAGACCAACACAGGATTGACAAAGTTTCTAATTCTGGTATCTCATATAGTCCTCTGAGCCTTCCAGGAGCAACTTCTAACAGTAGAGACAGGTGTGACCCAACCCCCCTCCCCCCGCAAAAAAAAAGTAAACAATGAGGCAAGTCACCAGATACTTTAATTTAGCTTGTAACATTGATTGAATATCATACTACATAGTTTGTATTTTATTATATTATGTCTGCTGAAATAGGTCCACAACTCTCATAATAAAGAATGATCCAATCATCACTGATTTCAAAAAAATTATTAACTATGATAACAATTTATAATTATTATTGTTGAATGTATCTTTGAAGTTCAGTGTCTCTTGAATTTATTTTCACTCCTCACATTTTACACAATACGTATTTTATTTGACCTGGAGACACTGGTATATGATAGAGGCATATAAACCAAACATAAAATGACAACCATGATAAAATTAATTTTAGAATAAATTGTTATTATTCTGTGACTCTCACATTCTGTTATGGACATCATATCCCCTTGCTTGAAGAAGCAAGGATAATTTGCTACAAATTACAAGATTTGCTACAAAATACAAAGAGATTGCTACATTGGGAAGAAATACTACTTACTTTCTAAAATATAACAAATATAATTCCTAAGTTTACTTCCTAAAATTTAAATAAAATTTACTTTCTCAGATACTTTTACAACTTCAGTGTATTTGGTTAAAAGAAAGATGTGCACAGTAACATAAAAATCCAGTTTGTGAGATCACCCCACATGTCATGTTT
The DNA here is from genome assembly GCF_024139225.1 of Suncus etruscus. Lineage (NCBI taxonomy): Eukaryota > Metazoa > Chordata > Mammalia > Eulipotyphla > Soricidae > Suncus > Suncus etruscus. Next base: position 49,888,707 of record NC_064863.1, on the reverse strand, counting down.
CTAACCCTTTAGGTTGATAGGTCTGAAGAAGCAGGATAGAAGTAAAGAAATAATAAGCAAACCCAGTCAGAAAAGAGCCATGAAGCCAGTCTGCTTTCTGACTCAACTGCTCTTTGCCTTTGCCAAAAGCCAGAATTGATTTTTTTATTATTCTAGAACAAAATCCACCAGAGCAGGACAGGCAGTGCGATTCAAGTGAGAATTTACATATCATCGAGAAGATTTATGAGGAATAGGATTATGGGGAAAGACCTTTATTTTGAGTTAATAGCTAGATGCCATCTTACAATTCTATCCTTACGTTTAAAACAAAACATAACAGAGAGAGTGACTGAGAAAGACAGAGACAGAAAGAGAAAGAGAGAGACGTTATAAAAGATTTGTTCTAATTTTCTTCAGCCAAAGGTTCCAGGAATGCCAGCTCAGAACTTATAAAAATGGTTGTTATTTTATATAGGCACAGTAAATGTTGGCTGTAATATCACCAAAATTAAAATTGCATACATCATTCTCAAAACGGATTTTTCCATTTATTTGTCTTATACACACTACAAAATTTTTCATAGACTTCTCTGAACATAAACATCAGAACCTTTCTGTATATACAATTAATTTGAAAATTTTCAACATTCTAACACCAAGCACTTTAAAACAAGTCTAGAACATCCCAATTACTTTCATAGTCTTTCTAAACATAATCACAAGAACATTTATGGAGATATACAGATACAGTTTGAAAATAAATAAATAAATAATGAGCAATGTAGTAACTGTCTACAGTATCCAAGTTCTTTTCTATCTACTTTTGTGGACAAAGGCATTAGAACATTTTTGTAGACATAATTTGGAAATAAGTGACTACATAATATACACAAACATGACAATACTTGTGAAACATTCACTTAGATAGATGAGGACAATTAAAATCTTGGAACTGGGCAAACTAATATTAAATCACGAAAGTTTGATACAAAATTATCTGTTTGCAGTGGAGCATTGAACAAAAGAGTAGCATTAAGATCTATACAGGTAGAACACACAGTTTAACTAGAACAAAGTTTATCCAGCAATATAATACCAGGCAAAAATAGGATCGAGATCTTAACCCAGAAGAAAGTTACAGGAGGTTCTGAAAGCAGCTTCTCCAATGTTTGGCTTCTGCTGGGCTTAGATACTCCATCTTCACCATCTTACTTCTGTGGTTTGCTGCTTAGGTCGTCTTGGATGGAAAGACCTTCAGTTTCTGGGCTAGAATCTGGGTGGGGGGACCAGCTCATCTTCTTACTATGGGTTCCCTTCTAATAGAACTCTGTCTTTGGCTTCTACTCCATTAGTGAAGTCTATAAGCTGCTTCAGGTTGGGGGCCGAGGTCCTCACACAGCATCTTTCATAGGTGGGCTTTGATCTCTCGGATGCTGATCAGAGTCTTCAACTCTCAATTTCGTTGCCTGCTTCTGTCCCACCTGAAGGGAAATGTCACATTCAGATCATGTGCACCTATTTTGTGGTGAAGGGCACTGCACACTAAGTCCAGTTTAAGGAGGCCATGATGGTAATTATCCACCAGAGGGCCAAGATACTCTCCATTGTTAGGATCTTCTTGGGTCCTGGGTTTCTGTTTGAGTGGCAGTGCAGGCAACTCGCCCTTGAAACGGTAGAAGATTGCCAGAATACGTGTCTTTAACCCTCAGCCTGGTCTCGTTTATTTCATGCAGCAACTCTGCTTTAGATTCGTTAACCTGAGGTTTGAGATATGGAGAATGGGGTGATTTTCCAGTGCATAACTAGGCAGCATTCCAATATCCATGTAAGCAAAAAAATATAAAGGGTAAACTATTATTCACTGTTCAATGTCTACTTTAGTTAGTTATTGCTGATTGTTAAAGCTAGTTATGAATTAGAACTTACTATCACTAATTGTGTTTGAGCCTTTCAAAATAAACAACAAAAGACAGAAGCTAAAAATTTTCAGGCATGAATTTTGTTTTAGCCCTGAAATAATAAGCAAGCTTGGTTTATTTTATATTTCATTTAACATTTTGTTTTGCCTTTTTTCCACCCCATGAAGAATAATAGTCACAGGGATTGTTAGAGGACTTTAGAAGCTATAGATCCACAAGACAACTGTGCACAAATTATTATAAAAGCTCTTAGATGAGTTTCCTTGGTAAAGAAAATCCAAGGAATTGATGCCCTGCAGTACGGAGCTAGGGCATGGTGGGAGGAGGGATTAGCATAACTAAATGCCTAGGTAGCTGAAGCTGTAGCAGTGAGATTCAGCTTCCCCACAGAATTCAGACATGTAGGAGGTAAAGATTATCTGTAGGGATATCTGTCTCGTATTTAGTCATGGTTTTATGTGATCTGATGTCAAGCAAACCTAGTTTAAATCCCTGTGTTATTTTCTAAATATGTTCTTTTTTAGAATATTTATTTTTAAATTAAATTACTACAATTACACAAGTCATTCTTTCTATTTTCGTTATAGTATCCTTCCCCTCTTTGCCAATTTTACACCCACAATCTGTGTTCCACAAAACAATAAATTATTTTTAAAACATGGCATAAGTTTTAATATGAATTTTTCTTAAACTATTGATTAGCACCCATCTTTTTCAAAATATACACTTCACATGATTGGCTATATCGCACAATTACACTAAAAGACCCAAACTCCTACTGTTCTTTGTTTTTAATAATTTTTTTATTTTTATTAAATATATTTTTATTTAAGTAACATGATCATATTTGGGTTACAGTCATAACCAGAACACCCCCTTCACCAGTGCAACATTACCCCCTCCCCCCTTCCCATCCCCTGCCTGTTTTCGAGACAGGCATTCTACTACAGTAGTTTGTTTTTAAGTTCAGTAAGTTGTATTTTTTTCCTTAAAGGATAAGAGTAAAAAATATATATATAGTAAAGGTGTGATAGTGGCAATCGCCAATGTTTGCATAGGTCCAGAAAAATGGAGAAAAATGGGAGAAAAAATCCTTGATCTGATTACAAAAAGGTCTCACCCCAGAAGTTTATTGGCATAAGACAGACTCTGGGTTCCAGGCATACCAGTCTATCCAACTCCAGTCATTCTCAAGGTCCTGGTGAAACTTTTTCACACTTTAGCTATAGTTGGTATCAGACTTTTATATTTAAAGACTCTGGATTCTGTGCATTTCTTTCATTGATGCCAGGCTGATGTGGTGCATCCTCTAGTTTCAGCATATCATTAAATGCAGAGCGATCTGCTCTGCATGCAGACTGTTGCTGAGTCACCTGGGTGTTGGGAGTACTCTTTGGAGTAAGTCAATGCCAAAGCAGTGGTAGGTCTTCTCTGGTAGAGGCTTGGATCCTGGGAATGTTAAAGACAATTGTGGTTGTTTCCATAGTTCAGGTGTGTGTGGGCAATGCCCATTCTTCTGAGGCCTGAGCCAAATCATTATGCCAATGTTCAGGGTAAAAGGCCTAATTACATTACCAAATTTGTGTTCCCATCTCTATTAGATAAGAACTTGTTTGTATATGTATTATTTTCCAATTTTAAAGTGCCTATGCAAAGGAGAAGCAATGCCACAAGATATTGTTGGTGCATCTGGGGGCCAATGAATAAATTCCAACATTTGCTATAACTTGGTATAAACGTGAAATCTATACAGAGTTACTCTTCTACCAGTATTGCTTATAAAACAGATCTCACAGGGGGGAAAAATCAAGCAATCAAATAACTAATCTAGTGGGCAAAGTTGTCACAAATGAGGATATTTTAAAAGAGTTATAGATTTAAGGGAATACATCTGAGATATACAAAACAAATACATGTGACCCTTTTATGTTTTAAAAATAAAAAAAAAGAAAACAAGGGTATTTGAAGACAACAGGTGATAGTTGAGTTTGCGACATGTTTTGCGGCATTACGGAACCCTATATTGTCCTTGAACTAGGAGTTATGCTGAAGCTGATTCCAGTATCATGCAACAGTCCATAGTTTGATGGTGACATAAGGGGCCACCAAGCATGGGTCAACAGGCGTGTTGGTCGTAGTTGTTTGCGTAGGCATGAGCTGGGGACCGAGAGGGTGTCATTCAATTAGGAGCTGGATGATGGTGTTGGGGCAGAAGGTCAGTCTTGGTATCTACCAAATTAGGAACTGAGGATAAGGAGGGTTGAATAAGGGGAAGATAATGGTTCAGATTTTGAGTATGAGGAGGTAGGAGAGACAAAGGGGTGAGGGGAGAGGCAATACATAAAAGACTAAACAATAAAGGTCAATTTGAGTGTTTTGTCAGACTCCTCCTTTTCAATTTTCAAACTGGAGAGGGAACTCGCAATTGGACCCAGCAGAGCGCACATGCCAGGAAAGCCATCCCTCTGTTTCTCTGGTATGTTAGGGTCGCTGGTCGGACAGCGGACCACAGATCTCCTGGGCTGAGCTGAACACTTGGTCCAGGAGACTGGGACCCCCCACGCCAGGTGGGTCTTCATGGCCGGCCCTGGCAACTCGGGCCCTGGGGGGCGGCCAGAGGAGGGAAACCCCTCCCCTAGGTATATTGGACCCCCTGTTTTGTTTGCTAGTAATAATATTTTTCAAAGCCGCAGGCGCAAATGCACCCGCGCGACAAATATACTTTTTAATCAATATATCCAAAAACGTTCCTGATCCTCTATTGCTCCTATGAATAGAATCAGGATGCTCAAGATTCTGACAAAACTCCTACTGTTCTTAGTGCTTAATTTATTTTTACTTTTTATTGTTTGTTTGTTTTTGGTTTTTGGGCCACACCCGGCGGCGCTCAGGGGTTACTCCTGGCTATCTGCTCAGAAATAGCTGCTGGCAGGCATGGGGTTTGGGTGGGGAGCCATAAGAAACTCTGGGATTCCTTAGGTCCTGTATTTGAATCAACCACCTTAGGTCCTGGGTCGGTTGCTTGCAAGGCAAACACTGCTGTGCTACCTCTCTGGCCCCTTATTTTTACTTATTAATTCATTTTTGGTTGTTGTTTACAGGCACAGCTTGTATTAATTAGGACTTACTTTTGGCTTTTTGCTAAGAAATTTCTCCTGATGGGGCTTGAGAAACCTTATGGGGATGCCATGGATGGTCATTCTCCTTTGATCACCTCATATATGGGCCTCCTTTCCTCCTTTGCTATTTCTTAAACTATTTTAATTTATGTCTGAAAAAGTGACTTTACATTTTCAATATTTTGCTATTCAAAAATTCCCACCAAAAATATCTTCATTATTCTCTTTCTATGTCAATTAGTTTTGCACCAAATTATTTAGGATAAATAGCAGTTGATTCATTTATCACTCTCTGAATTAACTGCTGAATTTAACTGCTGAATTTTTCTCAATCACGTCACTTGACATAGTTCCTATTTACTTGTTCAAGCATTATCTGTCTTTCCAACTAAAATGTAAACTACACAGAACATTGATTTTTGGTTTTTCAACTAATGTATTCCCTGTGTCTAAAACAAATCTTATAAACACTCAATAAATATTTATCAAATGACAAATACAGCTTATGCTGATATAGCATAACTTGTGTGTCTGACACTATTCAGAGTTACACATGCATCAATCTAGTTTTACAGTGAGGTTATATTATATATATATATATAAACAGCATTATTTCTGTTTAAATTATAAGAAAAACACAAAGCAGCTTGCTGGAAGTAAACTAACACTATAACCCAAACAATCTTGATATACATTTTAATTTCTTGCAATAAAGGATTAATAAATAAATAATTCATCCAATAAAGGATGGAGTAATGAATGAGTGGGCGGGTGATGTCTCCTAAAAATACCTATTTGGGAATTATTATAATCTCTTAAGAATAAGTCTCCAGGGCCCGGAGAGATAGCACAGCGGCGTTTGCCTTGCAAGCAGCCCATCCAGGACCAAAGGTGGTTGGTTCGAATCCCGGTGTCCCATATGGTCCCCTGTGCCTGCCAGGAGTTATTTCTGAGCAGACAGCCAGGAGTAACCCCTGAGCATCGCCGGGTGTGACCCCCCCAAAAAAAAAAAGAATAAGTCTCCATTTCAAGCCTTTAAAATAAGGATGTCCACGTCAGAGAGATAGCACAGTGGTAGGGTGTTTGCCTTGCATGCAAACATTCAGAAGGATGGTTGTTCAAATCCCAGCATCCCACGTGGTCCCCGAGCATTCCAGGAGTGATATTTGAGCTCAAAGCCAGGAGTTACCCTTGAGTGCCACTGGGTGTGATTCCCCAAAAAACAAACAAACAAAAAATAAGGATGTCTATAAAATTTCTTACATTCTGATCTTTACTTATTAAATCACAATCACTTTAAATATTATAAATACAACAACTTTTCAATTGAGTTTTCATATATAATAATATATGAATGATTAAATTTCACCTGTGGTTTCTATAAAGTGGTTTTAGTACCATGATCCTTAGGGCTGGAATAATTATTATAATCTAGGCTTCAGAAATGTATAAGATAGAGTGAATTCATGATTGGATCTAGAAAGTCCTACCGTTTTCTCAAGATGCCTACATACATATCTGACTTTGACTTTTGGATAAACTAAGAAATATGATAGAAAAATTCAGAGGTTGTTTATTTACAGATGCTTTATATCTTTCCTACATATTTAAAGTCCTTGCATGACTGAATGAACAAAGGAGCAAAAAAATAATCCCAAATCCCCGGGGCTTTTAATTTTGTTTTCAGCACACATACACTATCCTTAATCTATAGTCAAAAAATGTGGAACTGTGATTAAGGGCTCAGGTCATATATTGCCTGCAAGGACACTTCTCATATTTCCATTATTCCCTGAATTATTCTCTGCATTCATACTTTTGAATAAATATCTTACTATGATCCTGCTCTATGGAGTTCAGACAACCCTTTGACTATCTGTATTTATAAAGAACTTGTAAATACTACCTACTCATATGTTGCAATTAATTTAAATAGTTTCCTTGGTCAACAGTTTCTTCTATACTAAGGTGGAACTCTTAAAAAGTCTCACAGAGATATTTTATTTTAATTTTGAAGTAGGGTGTGGTGAGCCACACTTATCTCTGAGCTCAGAGGTAAGTTCTCACTCTATTGTCAGAGGTAAATCCTGGTGGTGTTAGAGGTACATGTGTATTCACTAGTGGGGATCTAACTGGTGTCAGCCATGTGCAAGGCAAGTCCAAGTTTATTTGAATTATGTGTTTTCATGATGATTAAATTGATATAATGTATAGACATAAATGAATATTTCAATTTTGTTTTCTTAAAAGTAAATCTTGAAGTATTTAGAATAATGCAGAGTATAAATATCAATCTTGGTCAATTTTGAGTCTAAGATTTTTTTAATAAGTACACATAAATGTCATAGTGCCATTGGAAATTTTTGTTGAAGTATAAATATGTGGTGAAGTATATATATAAGACCATAATTCTAGACATTATCACAGTGCAACATATCCCAGGAGAAATAGTCTATATAGAAAAAAATTACTCTTGGGGCCTGAGTGGTGCGCAGTAGTAGGGCATTTGCCTTGCACATGGCTGACTAGGACAAACCATGGTTCCATCCCCCTGTGTCCGATATGGTCCCCCAAGCCAGGCGCAATTTCTGAGCGCATAGCCAGGAGTAACCCCTGAGTGTCACAGGGTGTGGCCCCAAACAAACAAACAAACAAAAAAATTACTCTTGAAAATGTCAATTGGGTTATTTTTTCTTAGAAAGCAGTCACTTCTTTAAGTATAATAAATTAAGAATCATATAGTAGTAAAGATTGTTTTCATTACTAAAGATATCACTAAGGACTGCACAGATAGTAATGTACATGCAGCACTTACCTGCTCCTCTGAAAAACACCAGGAAGTGATCCCTAATGTCAGAACCAAGAAAAATTTCTGAGCAAATTTTTAAATATGATTATTTATTTTCTCTTTCAGAATTATTTAAACAATCTCTACCTCAATTCACTCATTTACAAAAAATAGAGAAAATAGAAAAGATAGTATTTTTATAAATTATTGTGTTACATCAAAAATGTTCTATGAAAAATATATATTATATACAGACAGGTATGGACAGAAGTTAGGGTGTTGCCTTATTTTGCAACTGATCCATATTTGGTACTTGCCATCCCATATTGTTCTCTGAATACTGTTGGGATCATAAACAAAAGTGAATGCTGAGAACAGCTGGATTTTGCCTCCTTTAGTAAAAACATATTAATTTTACTTTTTTTAATTGGTAATCTAAGAGGTATGCTCAGGTCCTCAGTGCTATTTATTATCCTTCATAAAGTCCTTACTTAGGAAGTATTCTGATAGGCATTATTATTATTATTATTATTATTATTATTATTATTATTATTAGTTTTTGGGCCACACTCTGTGGGGCTCATAGGTTACTCCTGGTTCTGAGCTCAGAAATCACTCCTTGCAGGCTCAGAAGATCATACAGAATTCCGGGATCAAACTCAGGTTGACTGCGTGCAAGTCAAACTCCCTACATGCTGGGAATTGCTCCAGCCCAGTATTTTCTATTAATATCAGTAAGAAATAGGCATAGTCATTAAGACTTGCAACATATTCTATAAAAATAAATGTATAATTTTCTTACATTATTTCACAACTTGGAACTCTGAAACACTTGAATAATGATTGATACCTATATCTTCTTCCCAAAATTTGGAAAATATATTCAATATTTCAGTAATAGGTAATTTCAGGGGAGTAATTTTGAATGATGTTATTTATGAGTTTGGGTAGTTCTCATGAATTTTCTATTTGCCTTTACATGACTTACATCAATTAAATAAGAAATTTATATAATTTTATCAGCAATTTTTTCAATTATATATTTTCTTTTTTTAATCTATATAGTACATGAAATTTATTTTCAGATGTTATTATCCTTAACATTCCAGGATAAAATTCATTTATTATTGTATATCACCTGCATCCTATTTAAAAACTAACTTTTTAATTTGGGTTGTACTTAATTTTATTTTACTGAATTAGTTATTCTTCTATAAAGAATATTTTAATAAAAATATTCTATGTTTTACTGTAATTTTTAATTTGTTTGGAAATCACAACTATTTTAGCTTCAGAATTATCACTTAGATGGGGCTGGAGAGATAGCACAACGACAGGATTTTTACCTTTTTTGCAGCTGATCCAGGATAGATGGTGGTTTGAATCCTGACATCTCACAAGGTCATCTTGCCTGCCAGGAGCGATTACTGAGTGCAAAGCCAGGAGTAACCCCTGAGAGACGCTGGGTGTGACCACAAATGAAAAATAAAAGAAAGAAAAGAAAAAGAAGGAAAGGAGGGAGGAAAGAAGAAAGGAGGAAGGAAAGAAGGAAGAAAAGGAGGAAAGAAAAAGTAAGGAAGGAGGAAGGAAGAAAAGGAGGAAGAAAGAAGAAAGTAATAAGAAAGAAAGAATGAAAGAAAAAAGAGAGGAAGAAAAAAGAAAGGAAGAGAAGAAAGAAAGAAGAAAAAGAGAAGAAATAAAGAAAGAAGAAAAAAGAAAGAAAGAAAGAAAGAAAGGAAGGAAGGAAGGAAGGAAGGAAGGAAGGAAGGAAGGAAGGAAGGAAGGAAGGAAGGAAGGAAGGAAGGAAGGAAGGAAGGAAGGAAGGTAGGAAGGAAGGAAGAGAGAGAGAGAGAGAGAGAGAGAGAGAGAGAGAAAGAAAGAAAGAAAGAAAGAAAGAAAGAAAGAAAGAAAGAAAGAAAGAAAGAAAGAAAGAAAGAAAGAAAGAAAGAAAGAAAGAAAGAAAGAAGAAAGAAGACTTAGTTGTCATATTCCTTTATTTCTCCATTTATAACAGTTTTTTTCCTTGGATTTGCATGATCAATGCACATTTTTGACTTTCTGAATTATTGTTATAGACTGTCTCTTCATTTGATTTTGCATATGTTGTAATGTTTAATTTGCATAATATATAACTGACAAGAATACCACAACAACGATGCACCCTTTCTGGCATGTCTCATAACAACATACACATATGCTGTTTTATTCTCTCCATATACTGTGAGAATATTATCCACATTCTTTTTTCCAATTCTTCAAGGTGAATATATCACTTATTTTTTAGAATGTAGCAGTGTGATTTTGGAGGGAGTAGTTTGGATTCATGACTGATATCTCTGCAATGTTTCTTCTCTTTTATTTTAAGATAGGTATATTTTGTATCCCTGTGTGATGTGGTATATATTTGCCACCCTGGATACAATAAATATCTAATTTTGTTTTCTTTATGTAGGAGAATAACATCAGTACTGTTTTTATTATCACTTTTCAAATTTCATAGTCCTTTCTTTCCACTATATATTTCACTCACAATTTGACTATACCTAGAGTTTTCTATTCCTCCCTGCCGAGATTTGTTTTTTCTCATTGTGTTTTATTGAGTCAAGTAGAAGGTAGATATTTGAAATTTTCTCATAGATAAAATTTCTACAGATACTAAAGGGCAGATCTTCCTTTGAACTTATCTTCTCTCTTTAGTCTTTCTTGAAAGCACATAATGAAGGTCTGAGGTGTAAAGCATGCGAGTAAATTACAGTTCAAAAATTTTTATGGTTTCAATGATTTATGTTCTTATCTTACAACAAATTCAGTATTTTCAGATGAGAAAATGAGAAAATTTTTCTCATTCATTCTATTCAAATAATGTCACTCAAGTTTTCTTATTATGTATTGCAACAAAAGTCATTTCCTAAGCATAAGTCACTACTTAAAATATATATTTCTAGAAAGAATTTTTTTCTGTTTTTACAAATTTGAAGAGAAAGACTTTTGTGTATTAAAATTTTATTTTTAAATATACTTATCCAGATAAATTATGTATTTTTAAAAAAAACTTTGTTGTAAAAGAAAATATTTTAATGAATTTGACTTTTGAAGCAACAATACCTAATCATGAAAATTTATATTTTCTTCATTATGCATGGAGCTCAAATAATTGTATGGGCTTGCCATTTTCCTCATTAATAAATCCTCTCTAGAATTCCTAAAAAATATAATTAATTAGAAGTTTGGAAATAATAAATTGGCCAGGTGTACACCAGGTGAACTCTTACTTTTAGATCTGCTTGGCAATAGCAATCATAGATAGTAAGTAGGAGTGCTCTTGCCTTGCATGTAGCCAACCTGAATTTAATCCCGGGCTTCCTAGACAGCCCCCATACACACTAGGAGTGATCCCTGAGAAGAGAGCCAGGATTAATCTATGAACACACCCTAGTGATGCCCAAACCAAAAATGAGTCTCTATTTTCTTATTTTACAAATGTTATACTACAGACTGCCACTTCTTCCATTATGTGTTATCGGTATTAATTCATTATTTTAAAGTATGTTGTGACTTACTGGAGCTCCACACATTATAGTTTTCAAAAATGAGTGGTTAAATTTTATTCTTTAACAAATCCCATATTTTAAAATGTATTTATTTTTAGAACCTCATTATAATGCTAACCTATCTATGGAGCAATATTTTGGAGATAGCAAAAAGGCATGAATGAATGAATGAATGAAAACTTTATAAGTACAACACAAATATTCCAAAGAAATATATTTATAGACCAGACCCTCTTAGTTTGACTTTTATTTTAACAGCTAACATTTGAACTGAGTTCAACTGTAATAATTTCTGGTAGCATTTGAGATTAATTGTATGCTAAGGAAATTTCAAACATCATGATGACTACTGTATATGGAAGTTTGATCAACATTTGAGTGGCTTTGTTTATAAAAGTAGGAAAGAAAGATACAGACAACTATTTATAAAATTATATATGTGTATATAAGCTATTAATTGAATTATACCAAGGTATTGAGTTAATAGAAATTTCAAAAAAATATATAAAGTTGAATAGGTTTAAGTTAGTATCAATTGTAAAATAAACGAGATAAGTGATTTCTCCTTTAGTCCCTTTTTTCCTTTATTTTTATAGTTTTTTTGAGAAAATAATTTTTAATAAAAATATTTAAGCACCATGATTACAAGCATGTTGGGTTTTAGTCATAAACAGAATACCTCCCGCCTTCACCTGTGCAACATTCCTATTATTTAGTTTTATTTGTTCTTTTTTAAAAAATAATATCTTTATTTAAATACCTTGATTACAAATATGATTGTAATTGGGTTTCAGTCATATAAAGAATACCCCCCTTCAACAGTGCAACAGTCCCATCACCAATGTCCCAAATCTTCCTCCTCCCCACCCCAACCCCACCTGTACTCTAGACAGGCTTTCTATTTCCCTCATGCATTCACATCATTCGGATAGTTCTCAATGTAGTGATTTTTCTAAATGCACTTATCACTCTTGTGGTGAGCTTTGTGTCGTGAGCTGGACCTTCCAGCTCCCCTCTCTTTTGTCTCTGGAAATTATTGTAAAAATGTCTTTTATTTTTCTTAAAACCCATAGATGAGTGAGACTATTCTGTGTCTATCTCTCTCCCTCTGACTTATTTCACTCAACATAATAATTCTTTTAACCCCAAACTGGTTAAGGAATGGAATTCTATAGAATGTTAGTAATTCTCTAAACATTTAGAATTGAGACAATGGCCCATTGAGATAACAAAGCGGTAAAGCATTTTGCCTTGCATGAAGACGACCCGGAACGGACCTGGGTTTGATCCCCAGCATCCCATATGTTCCCCTGAGCCTGTCAAGAGCGATCTCTGAGTGCAGAGCCAGGAGTAACCCCTGAGCACCACTAGATGTGTCCCAAAAACCAAAAAAAAAAATTGAGACAAATATTTTATTATTATTATTGTTATTATTATTTGCTTTTGGGTCACACCCGGAAGCACTCAGGGATTACTCCTGCCTCTATGCTCAGAAATTGCTCTTGGCAGGCTCGGGGAATCGTTTGGGATGCCGGGATTCGAACCACTGTCCTTATGCAAGCAAGGCAAACTCCTTACCACCATGCTATCTCTCCGGCCCCTGAGACAAATAATATGTGTCTCCAATTGCAATTAAAAAGTTGTCTGGGAATGTTGCACTGGTGATGGGGCGGGTGTCCTCATATATGACTGAAACCCAACCACAATCATGTTTGTAACTATGGTGTTTAAATAAAATATTTGAATTCACTGAATTTGAATTTATTAAATTTTAATAAAATGTTTTATTCTAATTTTATTGAACTTAGATTTACAAAGTTTATTGTATTGGATTTCAGTACAATGAATCAATGAATCAGGACCAAGCAGCACCAGTATCCATCTCCCTCTACCAATGTTCCCCAAGAAGAGCCCATATCATCCCTCCTACCTCCCAGCCTCTCATGATAACAGGCACATTTTAGTTTAGATTGTTTAAGTTTGGGTCTCTTGATTCCATTGTTTTTGGCTTTGGCTTGAATATTTATTTCTGTCCTTTTTTAACACAACCAAATACTCCCGAGACCTCTTGGCACGTGGCCCCATCCTTTTGTATTTCTTTTTCTCCGCTTCCACTTGGTTTCTTTTCTTCTCCTGTCTATATCCTGGAGCTGAAGGTGTTTGAGGCCACTTCCTTTTAGACCGTTGCATTTCTTCATACAGTTATTCTAAATAGCACATATAAGCTATTGTTCTGTATTTATCTTTGTTATTCTGGCTTACTTCATTTAACATAACATTTAATATATTCCAGTTCCATGCAAATTGTATGATTGTGTAACTTCTTACAACTGTGTAATATTCTATTTTATACAAGTACAAACTTCATGAGAAATGAGTGATTTATATATGGATTATATAAGCATGTCTATATTTGAAAATCATTACGTTTCATACAAAACAATGAAATTATAATAATGTATTGAATTATGATATATTATATCATTATATTTCTTATAACATATATAATCATATATTATTATTTATAATTGCAAAAGGCAATACGTGACCATTTTAAAGCAGAATGTATTGATAATAAATATAGTATTCACAATTCCAAAGCTACTATTGCAAGCATAGGCAATTTCAGTTAACAGACACTTGCTAGCTTGTAACACAGGTTTTTAACTTGTAATGCAAGATTTTCTAGGAACGTGTGACTAAAGCAAAGATTTGATTGTAAAGAAATATTTCTTGTCTTTTTAAGCATTTATGTGCAGAACAGTTTCTCTTGCAGTTAAAATGTGAGGCATCTGAGTTTGCTTGTTCTATAGAGCACGGGGGAATTTTCAGCTTTAAATTGTTAGATCTAGGCTTATGTAGACATGACTAAATACACTGCATAAAATTTCATTCTGTATCGAGGGTCATAGAGGATTCTGCAGAGGGATATTGAGACTTGTCTAGAAGCTCAAGAATAAAAATTACTCTACAAAAAAACTTTGAAGTGTATTTTAACATGATGTAATTTTAGTGAGGAGTATATAGATACTGTATATTCCTCGAGGATTAATTAATGAACAATTTATAGAATTGAAATTGAGGGATAAAGCATATTGGTGAGCACAGACTAGTCTTTAGACTACTGGACATTTCAATAGCACTGAAACTGATCTCAGATTTCTAAGTATTATTCTCCACTTTAAAGCAATGTGTGAACTTTGATTATGAGATATATTTCTTATAATGTCTAGTTAGAAAATGTATTGAACCTGTTGTGACAATATTGTTATTGTTGGGAATTTTCTTAAATATTAATGAATTCATCATAAATTCAAAAATAATTAGCAATGTTGATTAGATGATTTTTTTGACTACTTGATATTCCTGAATTTTGTTTCAAATAAATGACCTACTTCTGTACTCACTTCTTTATTTACATTTTAGTAAGTGTTAGCAACTCTAGTTATACAAAGTGTTTTCTCTCAAAATATGATACAGGAAACACAATGGATTTGTTTTCCCCAAGTTGCAGATGAGTGGCTATATTATATCAAATATCAATATTTAATGTTTTTTTGTTTTTTTGGGGGGACCACACCCAGTGGCATTCAGGGGTTACTACAGGCTCTGCACTCAGAAATCGCTCCTGGCAGATTCAGGGGACAATATAAGATAGATGGGATCAAACCTAGATTCATCCCCTGTCGGCTCAGTACAAATCAAAAGCCCCATCACTGTGCTATATAACTCCAGCCCCTTAGTACTTAATGCTTTATACACTTTAGAAAATAAAGATTTCATTGTGAATGACATTATTAGGGTTCACACTTCAGTACTTTGTACTACTTAAAAAGGAAATAACATGATGATTATTAAAAAGCCAATAAAGGCAAATACAATGTCTATAAATTTTATCATTAGATGAATATAAAATTATTGAAAATCTCTACTGTAATAATAAAATCAATTCACTGTTAAAATCAAATAATTTAATAAAAATTAGTACAAGTATTTCTTTTTCTTAATTCTTTATTTAAACAACTTTATTATATATATGATTGTGTTTGGGTTTCAGTTATGTAAAGAACACCACCCATCACCAGTGCAACATTCCCATCACCAATGTCCCAAATCTCCCTCCTCCCCACCCAATCCCCACCTGTACTCTAGACAGGCTTTCTATATCCCTTGTAAATTCTCATTATTAGGATAGTTCAAAACTTATTTATTTCTCTAACTAAACTCATCCCTGTTTGTGGTGAGTTTCATGAGGTGAGCTGTAACATACAGCTCTTTTTTCTTTTGTGTCTAAAAGTTATTATTGCAAGAATGTCTTTCATTTTTCTTAAAACTCATAGATGAGTGAGACTATTCTGCGTCTTTCTCTCTCTCTCTGACTTATTTCACTCAGCATAATAGATTCCATGTACATCCATATATAGGAAAGTTTCATGACTTCATCTCTCCTGACAGCTGCATAATATTCCATTGTGTATATGTACCACAGTTTCTTTAGCCACTCATCTGTTGAAGGGTATCTTGGCTGTTTCCAGCATCTTGATACGGTAAATAGTGCTGCAATGAATATAGGTGTGAGGAAGAAATTTTTGTACTGAATTTTTTGTTTCTAGGGTATTTTCCTAGGAGTGGTATAGCTGTGTCGTATGGGAGCTCGATTTCCAGTTTTTGGGGGAATCTCCATATTACTTTCCATAAAGGTTAAACTAGATGGCATTCCCACCAGCAGTGGATAAGAGTTCCTTTCTCTCCACATCCTCGCCAATACTGCTTGTTCTCATACTTTGTGATGTGTACCAATCTCTGGGGTGTGAAGTGCTACCTCATAGTTGTTTTGATTTGCATCTCCCTGATGATTAGTGATGTGGACCATTTTTTCATGTGTCATTTGGCCATTTGTATTTCTTCTTTGTCAAAGTGTCTGTCCATTTCTTCTCCCCATATTTTGATGGGATTAGATGTTTTTTCTTGTAAATTTCTGTCAGTACCTTGTATATTTTGGAGATTAGCCCCTTCTCTGATGGGTATTGGGTGAATACTTTTTCCCATTCAGTTGGGGGCTCTTTTATCCTGGGCACTATTTCTTTTGAGGTGCAGAAGCTTCTCGGCTTAATATATTCCCATCTGTTAATCTCTGCTTTCACTTGCTTGGAGAGTGCAGTTTCCCCTTTAAAAATGCCTTTAGTCTCAATGTCCTGGAGTGTTTTACCTATGTGTTGTTCTATATAACTTATGGTTTTGGGTCTGATATCGAGGTCTTTCATCCATTTGGATTTAACCTTTGTACATCATGTTAGCTGGGTGTCTAAGTTCAATTCTTTGCAAGTGGCTAGCCAGTTGTGCCAACACCACTTGTTGAAGAGGCTTTCTTTGCTCCACTTAGGATTTCTTGCTCCTTTATCAAAAATTAGGTGACTGTATGTCTGGGGAATATTCTCAGAGTATTCAAGCCTATTCCACAGATCTGAGGCCTGTCTTTATTCCAATACCATGCTGTTTTGATAACTCTTGCTTTGTAGTGCAGTTTAAAGTTTGGGAAAGTAATTCCTCCCATATTCTTTTTCCAAATGATTGCTTTAGCTATTCTAGGATGTGTATTGTTCCAAATGAATTTCAAAAGTGCCTGATCCACTTCTTTGAAGAATGTAATCAGTATCTTTAGAGGATGGCATTAAATCTGTACAATGCTTTGGGTAGTATTGCGATTTTAATGATGCTAATCCTGCCAATCCAAGAGCAGGGTATGTGCTTTTATTTCCGTGTGTCCTCTCTTATTTCTTGGAGCAGAGTTTTATAGTTTTGTTTGTTTTTTTTTGTATAGGTCCTTCACAATTTTAGTCAAGTTGATTCCAAGATATTTGAGTTTGTGTGGCACTATTGTGAATGGGGTTGTTTTCTTAATGTCCATTTCTTCCTTATTACTATTGGTGTATAGGAAGGCCATTCAATTTTGTGTGTTAATTTTGTAGCCTGCCACCTTGCTATATGAGTCTATTGTTTCTAGAAGCTTTTTCGTAGAGACTTTAGGGTTTTCTAGGTAGAGTATCATGTCATCTGCAAACAGCGAGGGCTTGACTTCTTCCTTTCCTATCTAGATTCCCTTGGTATTTTTTTCTTGCCTAATCACTATAGCAAGTACTTCCAGTGCTATGTTGAATAGGAGTGGTGAAAGAGGACAGCCTTGTCTTATGCCAGAATGTAAGGAAAGACTTTCAGTTTTTCTCCAATGAGGATAATATTTGCCTCTGGCTTGTGGTAGATGGCCTTAACTATATTGAGGAGGGTCCATTTCATTCCCATCTTGCTGAGAATTTTGATCAAGAATGGGTGTTGTAACTTATCAAATGCTTTCTCAGCATCTATTGATATGATCATGTGATGTCTATTTTTCTTGTTGTTGATACTGTGTATTATGTTGGTAGATTTACTGATGTTAAACCAGCCTTGTATTCCTGGGATGAAACCTACTTAATCGTAGTGGATGATCTTCTTAATGAGGCATTGAATCATATTTGCCAGGAATTTGTTGAGGATATTTGTGTCTGTATTCATCAGAAATATTGGTCTGTAATTTTCTTTTTTGGTAGCACCTCTGTCAGGTTTAGGTATCAAGGTGATGTTGGCTTCATAAAAGCTATTTGGAATTGTTCCTGTTTTTTTCAATTTCATGAAAGAGTCTTGACAGGATTGGTAGAAGTTCCTCTTGAAAGGTTTGAAAGAATTCATTAGTAAATACATCTGGGCCTGAATTTTTGTTTATGGGCAGACATTTGATTACAGTCTTAATTTCCTCAATAGTGATAGGTGTGTTTAGATATGCTACATCCTCTTCATTCAACCATGGAAGATTATAAGAGTCCAAAATTTTATCCATTTCTTTCAGGTTTTCATTTTTAGTGGCATGGATTTTCTCAAAGTAGTTTCTGATTACACTTTGGATCTCTACCATATCAGTAGTGATATCTCCTTTTTCATTCCTAATATGAGTTATCAAGTTTCTCTCTCTTTCTTTCTTTGTTAGTTTTGCCAGTGGTCTAGCAATCTTGTTTATTTTTTCAAAGAACCAACTTCTGCTTTCGTTGATCTTTTGGATTGTTTTTTGGGTTTCCACTTCTTTGATTTCTGCTCTCAGCTTTGATATTTCCTTCTGTCTCCTATTTTTGGGTCCTTTTGTTGAGTATTTTCTAATTCTATGAGCTGCATCTTTAAGCTATTCAGGTATGCCCCTTCTTTCTTCCTGATGTGTGCTTGCAAAGCTATACATTTTCCTTTCAGTACCACTTTCGCTGTGTCCTATAGGTTCTGATAGTTTGTGTCTCCGTTGTCATTTGTTTCTAGGAAGGTTTTATTTCCTCTTTGATTTAATCTTGGACCCACTGGTTATTCAGTATTAAGCTGTTTAACTTCCTGGTATTAAAATTTTTCTTCTGGTCACTTTGTAGTTCACATATAATTTCAGGGCCTTGTGGTCAGCAAAGGTAGCCTACAAAATTTCTATCCTCTTGGTATTATGGAGGTATATTTTGTGTGCTAGCATATAGTCTATCCTGGAGAATGTCTCATGTACATTAGAGAAGAATGTGTATCCAGGCTTTTGGGGGTAGAGTGCCCTGTATATATCTACTAGGCCTCTTTCCTCTATTTCTCTTTTCAGGTCTAGTATATTCTTGTTGGGTTTCAGTCTGGTTGACCTGTCAATTGTTGACAATGCCGTGTTGAGGTCTCCCACAAATATTGCATTTTTATTGATATTATTTTTCAGATTTGTCAACAATTTTATTAAATATTTTTCTGGCCCCTTATTTGGTGCATATATGTTTAGGAGAGTTATTTCTTCATGCTGTATGTATCCCTTGATTGATATAAAATGTCCATATTTGTCCCTTACAACTTTCCTAAATATAAAGTTTGCATCATCTGGTATTAGTATGGCCTCTCCAGCTTTTTTATGGGTGTTGATTGGATAATTTTCCTCCAACCTTTTATTTTGAGTTTATGTTTATTCTGATTATTCAGGTGCGTTTCTTGTAGGCAGCAGAAGGTTGGATTGAGTTTTTGATCCATTTAGCCACTCTGTTTCTCTCTTTTTTTTTTTTTTTTTTTGGTTTTGGGCCACACCCGGCGGTGCTCAGAGGTTACTCCTGGCTGTCTGCTCAGAAATAGCTCCTGGCAGGCATGGGGGACCACATGGGACACCAGAATTCGAATCAACTACCTTTGGTCCTGGACCGACTGCTTGCAAGGAAAACACCGCTGTGCTATCTCTCCGGGCCCCACTCTGTTTCTCTTAACTGGTGCAGTTAGTCCATTGACATTGAAAGAAATAATTGTCCTGGTAGTTAGTGCCATCTTTATATCGAAGTTTGTGTGTCTGTTGGTCAGTCTTTTCTTACATTAGGCTGTTCAGTTTTTTTTTTTAAGAATGGTTTTGAGTCTGTAAAGTTTCTGAGCTTTTGTTTGTCTGTGAAACCATGTATTGTTCCTTCAAACCTGAAAGTGAGTTTTGCTGGGTGCAGTATTCTAGGCGAAGTATTTATTTCATTGAGTTCTGTCACTATGTCCCACCACTGCCTTCTGGCCTTGAGTGTTTCCGGTAACAGGTCTCCAGTACATCTCAAGTATGTTCCCTTGAATGTAATTTCTATTTCCGATCTTGCTGCTTTCAGAATTCTGTCTCTATCTGTGTGATTCCTCATTGTGACTAGGATGTGTCTTGTGGTGTTTTTTCTGGGATCTCTTTTAGTTGGTACTCTTCAGGCATGCAGGATTTGATCGCATGTATTCATTAGCTCTGGTAGTTTATCTTTAATGATGTTCTTGACCGTTGATTCTTTCTGGATATTTCCTTCCTGGGTCTCTGAGACTCCAATGATTTTTAAGTTGTTTCTGTTGAGTTATCATAGACTTCTATTTTCATCTGTTTCCATTCTTTGAATAATTTTTCCATTGTTTGATCATTTGCTTTAAGGCTTTTTTTCCAATTTCTTCTGCTGTATGGAATTTTTATTCATTTTATATTCCCGTGTACTAATTTTATCCTCAGCTGCTGTTAACCTGTGGGAAAGCTTATCCATGTTTTTCTTCAATTCATCTACTGAGTTTTTCAGACCTGTTTTTTGACCTGAAATTTTAGTTTCGATTTTTCTGATTTCTATCTTCATATTCTTTTGATTCTTATTAGTTTTCTCTTGTATACTTTCCCTGAGTTCTTTGAACATCTTCCATATTGCGACTCTAAACTCCTTATCTGAGAGACTGACTATTTGGTTGGTCATGTTAAAGTCATCAGAGTTGCCATCATTATTCTCTATGTGTGGCGCTGGCCTGCATTGTTTTCTCATTGTCACACTTGTATTGTGGGTTTTTCTATGTGTTGTGGTTGTATTCATTGGCTTAATGATGTGCATGGCCAGGAAACACAGCGGAGCAGCCGTGTTCCTCTGGCTCTACCCTTTCTGGGCTTGTAAACTCACCTCCAGGGAAGGCTTCAGGGAAGGTGAGTCGTCCTCAGATGAGCCTCACACAGGATGAAATCATGATGAAAATGGAGCACAGCACAGAAGACAGGCAGATAGTGTGCTGGCATCTGAGTTCCAGCAGATTTCAGCAGCTTCCCCTTTCTGGGTGTGTAAGCTCACCTTTAGGGAAGGCTCCAGGGAAGGTGAGCCATCCACAGATGAGCCACACACAGGATGAAATCAGGCCAAAAATGGAGCACAGCACTTAAGACAGGCAGATAGGGGTGCTGGCATCTGAGTTCCAGCTGAGTTCAGCGGCTCTCCCTTTCTGAACGTGTAAGCTCAGTTTCAGGAAAGTCTCCTGGGAAGGCGAGCCATCTGCAGATGAGCCACACACAGGATGAAATCAGGCCAAAAATGGAGCACAGCACAGGAGACAGGCAGATAGGGGTGCTGGCATCTGAGTTCCAGCAGAGTTCAGTGGCTTCCATTTCTGGTCTTGTAAACTCACCTCCAGGGAAGGCTCCAGGGAAGGCGACCATCCACAAATGAGCCACACACAGGATGAAATCAGGCTGAAAATGGAGCACAGCACAGAAGTCAGGCACATAGGGGTGCTGGCATCTGAGTTCCAGCAGAGTTCAGCAGCTTCCCCTTTTTGGACTTGTAAACACACCTCCAGGGAAGGCCGTACAAGTATTTCTGAAGTAAAGAAAAGTTATATGATTGCAATAATAGTGAAAAGACCGTACACATTAAGATGTACATACATATTAACATTATTGCAGTACAATTTGTGGGACTCTAAATAAATATTGTCATTTACTAAATAAAACAGCATTAGGGATAGCTGCAGAAAGAATTTGAAAAAACTTTCATGAGACTAAATTGAAAAAGTATTGGGGAGAGAATTTGAACCTAAATTTTATTTAGATTTTCTTTTTTAAACATCCAAAGTATTTTGTTGAACTTAAATTTTTCTTTTCTGTTTTTTTTTTAATTTTTATTTTGATCATATTGACTTACATATCTTTCACAGTAGTATTTTAGGTACATATTAACATTGAATCAAGGGAATACCCATCACCAAATTTGTCCACCCCTTCTTGTTCCCTTTCTGCAACCCATATCCCCCACTAACACCCCCCAGGCTGCTAGAGTAGGTGGTCCCCTCTTTGTCTAGCTTACTATTAGTGGTCATATATCTGTTTGGTCCTGGTACCCTCCCTTGATTTCTCCTCCTATTTGAGGCTCAGAGCTAAATCATTTGAGTTATGTTGTTTTATTTGAAGAAAAGAAAACAATAGAATGGGGGTAAAAAATAATAAATAAAAAATAAAAGTAAAATCAAATAAGCTGAAAATGGGTGGAGTCCTTCTAGAGGCTTTTATCCTCAGTTTGAGAGAGGACATGAAAAGGTAATTGAAACACCACAACAATACAGAAAGAAATAACTAATTAAATATCCAGTGAGCACTACAGCAATAAAGACAAACACCACACAATAGTCTCAGTACTGAAATCAAACTATGCCGGAGTGCAAAAAGGAAGAGAAATATAAAATAAAATAAAATAAAATTGGAGACACCAACTTCAATATCTACACCAAAAAAAGTAAGTCAAAAAATCAATCAATCAATAAATATATATGTGGATAAAATGAATGTTTTGTGCTTTTTTTTTTTCCTTTTTCCCCCTGTGTAGGCACAGTAACTATTGGGGATATTATAGAGGGAATTCCCTTGGCCTACGAGATTCAAGGTTTCTCCACCCCCAATGAATACTGTCATAGAATTAACTATAGATTCCTTGCATGATCATTTACTATCCCCTCTGTGCTTTTGTGGTGTATGGAAGACTTCTGCTTTGTCATGTATGGTAAGATCAGACCTCTGTAGCTAGAGATCTTGGTGTCTGTACAGCTCAAGGAATGGAGTGTATGATGAAGTCTTTCTTTGCAGTTCTAGCAGTTCTGCTTCTTCAGTGTTGTTTTAATCTTTCTTTTATTGTTGGTGGTCTTGATCATTATACTGCTCCTAGGATGGAGCCTGGGATAGAGTCTTTCATTATGTTTCCAGAAGACCTGTTCAGTTGCGATTGTCTGAGTCAGACCTCTGGAATTGGAGATCTTGTTTGTTGAACAGATCATAAACCAAAAGCTGGGCTAGAGCTTTTTGTTGTTGTTGTTGTTGGTGGTGGTGGTGGTGGTGGTGGTCCTGGGTTGTGTACTGTCCAGTCTGGGTTGTAACAACCAGTCATCTGTAGATAGCAATCTTGGTTTTTGCACAGATCAAAGGATGACATGTATTCTGATTTTGTCTTATCGTTGGCTGGTGAGGAAGGACAACTTGCTCTTAGATCAAGTTGTTCCCATTTCCTCGTTGTCATATTGGAGCATGTTGGTGTCAGAGCAGCATTGTAAATGCTCTGGAGGGGATTTGGTTCCGGAGCTGTTGTGGAGAGCTCTGTCATTTCTACGTCTGGGATCCAGGAGTCAAGGCTGGACGGTTGGTGCCTAATTCCTGGGGTCTAAGTTGGTTCCACATGACATATGTTCAGAGTGGGAGATGCCCTGTGTTGTAAAAAAGTATGAGTTCTTATCCCTAGTAGATAAAAGCTTGTTTTTACATGTAGAATTTCCCAATTTTTAAATATGCCTTTGCAGGAAAAAGTGGTGCTACATTATATTGCTGGTGGATTTGGGGGTGGAGAGAGAAGAAAACAGACACACGACAAAAACTAAAAATATTTATGCTCACACATATCTAAAGAAAAAAAGTTTCTTTTTTTAAAACAAGATTGAATAAAAGATGTAATTAAAGGAAAAAAGTGGGGCCAGGAGAGATAGCATGGAGGCAAGGAGTCTGTCCTTCCTGCAGAAGGAAGGTGGCTCAAATCTCAGCATCCCTCATGGTCCCCCGTGCCCACCAGGGGCGACCATTTAAAAATTTAAGAAAACAATTAGATTATAATTTTCTTGTAAAAATATCTTCATCTGGTATAGTATACTAATCAAGTTTGATTAAAGTATTTTAGCTGGAGAGAAATAAGATTTCACTGATTTTTAGTCAGTGGCCACAAATAGAGTCCCAACATTATATATGATTCCTCAGAATTACTGAAAATAAACCTGTGCATAAATCTAGGAGAAAATTCTGAGCACCATAAATTATGGACCGTCAAATAGAAAACAACAACAAAATTCTTGGTGTTACTATTTTAGAATAAAGTAATTTAGATTTTATTCTAAGAATAATAGAATTAAGGTAAATTTTATTAATGAAATTATTCCTTTAGTTGACATAGGTCAATTTTTATCACTAAAAGCAGGTTATGTAATATATCAGTTAAATTTGGATTAAAACAGATCTATAGGGTTAACAATATAGTAAAGTAGGTATGACATATCTGAACACAGTAAATATTGGTTTTGTTTACAGTTCATATATCATTACTTGAATGCCAAGCAAGGAGTAAGATGTGAGCATCACTGATGTCCTTCCCCATACCAACCTTCTTTCCTTCTCATCAAATACAAAAGCACGCACAACACACACACACACACACACACACACACACACACACACACATAAAATGATCAATGCACTGGTTAACTTACCATCTCCTTGTCTCCTTGACTGATGCAATCTTGAAGGCTGGACTTGTATCTAAACTCTGGTTTGGGCCAATGTTTATTCCCATGTATGGTTTCATCTCTAAATCATTGACTGAATTTAGGATTGTGAAATATTAGGACAATAATAATAGTTCAAGAGTAGCAGGACAAAATAACCGAGCTTTTAAGGGTAGCTTTGGTAATATTCACCCTTTTACTCACAAAGTCTATATCAAGTAAAAATAAGTGAAATAGGAAAATAAATTTTATCTTCATCAAGAACCATAAATTTAAAACAATTTAAAAATTTAAATCCTAGAATGTAGAAAATAAGATGTACTGTCTTAAGCCATGGAAGCCATATACCTGAAAGAATTGCCATTTTTGTTTTAAAAGAGTTAAGTTTCTCTTTACTCCACTAAAAAATAAAATTTAAATTTGAGTCTCCTATTATTTTTCCCAGGTAAACCATATACTGTTTTAGATAACATTTATCTATCTTCTTTGTCTATAGATAACTTCTTGTCCATATCTTGTCCATAGATATCTTCTTTGTCTATATACTTTTAATATAAACTAGGTGAATTTGGCCTTTCATTTCATATGATGCATGATTTTCTTAAGCCTGTCCTCTATGGAACTTATTTGATATTTATAGTATTGATTCATCTTTTCTGCTTCATTTCAACCTATGGTAACCAATTGTATTATTTCTCCTTAATTTATTCTCTAGTTTTCCCAGCTAAATTTTCATCACATTTCACGAACATTTTAAAGGTACATTTTCTAAGTTATTTTTCATAACTGAATGTGCAAGTAAATCTTCATTCAATGACTCAATTTTTCTTCATTTAAAATTTTTAATTTCAAATTTACTTTTATATGCTTTATCTAATGTTCATATCTCATTTATGTTTTCTTCCTTGTTAGTATGCAATCAGGCCAATTTTAATAATATATGTTGACACCATGCATATTATTCTAACAAGAATCATTTATACTGTCTGTATATTCGCTATCTGTTCTATTAAAAAACCATAACAACACAACAATGTGGCCTAAAGTTATATTTAAATTCAAAGGCTCAATTTTATATTAAATTCTCTATCATATACTTTAGTCTGGACATCTAGTTATCCTCTTGTATTATTTAAATCATAATAGACATAACTTTTCATTATGCTTCAAGTCTCCTCTTTTTAAATACTTATAGAATTAATGGCAGTCTTATCTTTCCAAAGCCAAGTATTCCTCTCTTATTTTCGAGTACAGTAATATGGCTGGAAATGACTATTCTAAATATGTTGGTATATAGTGGTGACCACGTCCCTAGTGGTTTTTAATGGTTATTTTTTTAAATCTTTACACATTATAGTAAATGGTGCTGTTTTCAAGTTTGGTTGGCAAAGATCGACTATTGTTTATTTTTACTTTTAATTATGTTTTATGTAAGCACCACAACTACATGTTTGTAGTTGAGTTATAAGTCATAAAAGAACTTCCCCTTCATCAGTGCAACCTTCATATCACCAGTGCCCCCCATCTCTTGCCCCCACCCCCTGCCTGTATTCGATAACAGGCGTTCTACTTCTCTTCACCCTCATTACTATTGTCATGATAGTTGTTAGTGTAGTTATTTCTCTAACTGAACTTGCCGCTCTTTGTGGTAAGCTTCATATTTTGGCCTGGTTCTTCAACACCTCATTTCAACCTTATGGTAACCAATTGTATTATTTCTCCTTAATAAGCCTTATAATCTAAAATTTATTTTCATTTAATAAAATTTTGGTTACGATTTTATGATTTTGTTAGTTAACTCTATAGACTAAACTAATGTTTCTTTCCCAATCTGTATTTTTTAGTTCTTTATTCACACAAGTTATTGTATATAAATGCAGAGTTTCAATTTTATAGCTGAATGATGTCCCCAATAGATGGATGTCACATTTTTTATCCATTTTGTTATTATAAATTGTTACCAGCTCTTAGCTATTTTTGAAAAATTATACACTAAATATCAGTTTTACATTGTAAAAGTTTACAAGTATTTCATTATCTCATATGTATTGCCCTAAGCTTATTCTTTGGTCCACTAACCCTACTGTTCACTGAGGTTCATACAAAGATGTGTCTTTTGCATAAAAGCATGCACTTTGTTTCTATAAAATATCTCCCTTGTCTCTCACATAATATTTTAAATACACATGTCTAGTTATTA
Source organism: Suncus etruscus (assembly GCF_024139225.1). NCBI lineage: Eukaryota > Metazoa > Chordata > Mammalia > Eulipotyphla > Soricidae > Suncus > Suncus etruscus. The sequence goes on along the minus strand of NC_064863.1, from coordinate 49,862,056 downwards.
GTGTTATTTATAATAAATTATTACAGGGCCCTAATGCTTGTCTTCCTTAATCAACACAGAATAGAATACTGTAATGTATTTCATATTTTAAAACTTTATTGATTGGTTTTTGGGCCACACCAAGTGGCGCTCAGGGTTTACTGCTGGCTCTGCACTCAGAAATCACCCCTGGCAGGCTGGGGGACCATATGGAGTACTGGGAATCAAACTGGGTCCCTCCCAGGTTGGCTGCATGCAAGGCAAATGCCCTATCACTGTGCAATCTCTCAGGTCCCTGAGATTGTATTTCTTTGAATATTTTTGTAATTTACTATGGTTATTGAAATATATTTATCAATTCTGCACAGAAATTTAAAAGTTAATTTAATCTCACATTCTCTGTCCTTTATATGTGGTTGATTTTGAAGGCATATATGGTCCCTTCTCATTCCATTACTCAAGGAGACTGAAATGAGAAGTAGCATCCTTCTCCAAAATTCATATTAAACATGTAGCTTTAACATAATTAACTTGTTAATAGTTTAGAAGTTGGGAATTATACTTATTTGAAGTCATAACAGCTAACATTTCTGGACTGATATGATGCACAAATAAATTTGTGAGTAAAATTTCAAAGCAACAGTATTTTATAAAATGTCTACAAATTAAATTATAATTATTTTATGCTGAGAATAATTCTAAACCTAATATAATTATCAAATATCCAAGTGCTCTGTTTTCATTATTTAGTGTCTTAATTTTTCAATTGCCTTTACAAATTTTTAACTATTTAGTGGCAGTATTTTTACCAACTAACTAAAGATATTTTAAAAGACTTATTACAGGGGTCTTAAACTCAATTTACCTGCGGGCCGCAGGAGGCAAATTCGGGGTGATCCTTGAGTGCAAAGGCAGTAGTAAGCCTTGAACATTGGGGGGTGTGACCCAAACAACTAAAACAAAACAAAACAAAAAAAGATTCCTCTAGGGCAGGGCCACAAAATGTATGGAGGGCCGTTTGCGGTCTGCGAACCGCAAGTTTGAGACTTAATTTAAGTGCTTTTAATTTGAAATACATTTTAAATTATTATATTTGCAAATTAGGGAACTACAGTCACTTCTAATTAGGAACATCTGACTGGTCTTTGTAATATATCTCTGTATAGCCACATAACTACATAATTAGACTATGTGTGCATTTATGTTTTATGTGTATAAAATAATATGTATCTAGTTGAGTTATTTAATTGGTTGGCAATTTATAAAGTCTTGTTTATTTAAAATTTAGTTGAAACTCTTTGCTTTTATGATTTATTTTTTGTGAAAAATAACAGAAAAGATAAATCAAAATAGTAAACCCAGAGAAGAATTTTAAAAAGTTGGAAATATCATAGTTTAATTAAAATACTCACAAATAGATCACCAAAATATTAAGATGGTATATTGAGTGATGATATGAAGATAATGATTAAACAAATCAGTGCTATAAATTTAGTTTTGTACTATGTTAAATAAAATTATAGTAGAGGAGGTTAAAGAGAGATTATATAACCTTACCAAGGCATAATCAACATTTCTTAAATTCAGAAATATTAGTAGAGAAAATCGTTATGATTGCATAAAATTATCCTCTTGGATTGCTAACCTCATTTAATCTGCCTTTTCATGAAATGCTTGAATAACTCATCACATATTTTAATCAATAGCCAGCTTGCTTGAGACTAAATATTTGCAAGAGATATCCTAGTTTTAATTATTAATTATCCTTGCCTCACTAATCTCTATCATATTAATAAAGTAAGTTATCAGAAAGTGTTTAATTTATCCACACTTAGTTCCTGAAAAGTTCTTGAAAGGTTAGAAGACAACTTTATGTGATAACTTATTTTGTGTATATAGTAAAGTAAAGTAAATCTGATAAAATTGTGAGATTTATGAAAAATAATAGCTAAAGCATGTAAGGTATATAGGGCTCAGATAAATATGGTAGGATATATGCTATACAACAGTTAAAATGTTTTTGAGGAACTGGGGATAGGAGAGTGAAAATTTAGATAGAGCTAAGAAATGTTTTAGCAAGAAAGTTTTATTTGCTAAAAGCCTGAGGTGAATGAGTGAATAAGTGGGAACAGATAAATAAGTAATATTTAAAGACTTCCTGAGTTTTAGAGATCTTACAAATAATTTAGTACTTGTGAAACAAAAATGAAGAAAGCAAGGTCGAAATTCATGAAGTCTAATCATGTCTTCAATATTAATGGAAATAGACTATGCAAAAAACATTACAATATTTTTGTCATTTACTATAAAATTAAACACATATAATGAGAAACTTTGTATCATCTAAACTGCAATAACCATTATCTGAATGCTTCAAATTCAATCCCTAAATCATTCATACTCGAATTTTAAATTTGTAGTCTTTCAAAAATCTCTGTGATTGTATCATAAATTTATTTAAATAATATTTAATAACTGAATTGCAAATAAAGTAGTATATCATTGTCCTTGTCCCTTTTTCACTTCTGACTCAGTTTATTAAATCTGTGTCACGTTTGCAAAGCTTAGCTGATGTTTTAATAATCTTGTTTATTATTCGAAGAACCAACTATTGCTTTCAGTGACTATTTTGAGTTTCCAATTAATTAATTACTGTCTTCGTATTATTCCATTTTGACTGTCTATTTTTGGTTCATTTGATTGGCTACGTTTTAAATTTCTTAAGATGCACTATTATGGTTATTTATGTAGACTCTTTATTTATTTTGATGAATGCTTACAAACTATAAATATTCTATTTAATCACCACTTTTCTCTATGTCCTAAAAATATTTTAATCAAAGTTTTCTTTCCATTTTTTTCTAAGCAATCTTTTTATTTCTCCATTGATTTTGTCTTTTAGCCACTGGTTTTAGAGTAGAGATCTTTTATAATTTCCAGAAGTTAATATTTTTCTCTGTGTCTGTAAATTTATGTATTTGTAATTTCTGTCTTTTATCAGTACATAATGATTTAATAAGACACCTTATAAAATTTTATCTTTTGATTTTATAGAGGTATATTTATGATCAAGCATGTGGTATGTCTTGGGCAATACACCATGTGTATTGGAAAAGAAATTATATTTAGCTTTTTGGAGATGAAAGACAAGATAGATAATAAGATGATATAGATGATAAATAGAAATATAGACAAATAGATTAATTGATATATAGATTTACTCACTCTATTCCCTTTCTTCTCAAAAGTCAGTAGTATACCCCTGTTAAGTTTTAGCTTGGTTGAACTATCAACTGGTGAAGAGGCAGTATTGTAGTGCCTCACTGTCTCCTTGCTTTTTTTTTTTTAAGTATATTGCTGGTCCTTCATTGGACAAATATATTATTAGGACCCTCATTTTTTTTCTTATACACATATCCCTTAACTATTAAGAAATGCCCATTTATGTCTCATAACCTTTTAAAGTCTAAAGTCTGTATCAAGTTATTAATATGCTCACCTCAGACATTTTAGAGGAATTTTTCTTGAAGGATTGTCCTCCATTATTTGACTTTGAGTCTGTGTTTCTTTTGACTATACTGATGGCCATTTCAGGAAGAAATATTCTGGATTCAATTCTCTATTCATTTTTGCCAGACTCTTATTGATAAATTTAGTCTATTAACATTAAAAGAGATGATCGTCAGGAGATTTTTGGTCATCTTTTTGTAGGAATTTGGTATTTGTTTACTTACCTTGCCTTAAAGTAAAGCCTTTATTTCTTATATTAAGATTGGTTTTGAGTTTGTAGTTTCTGAGTTGATATTTATCAGTGAAGCTATGTAACTTGCCTTCAAATCTGAATGAAAATCTTACTGGGTAAAGTATCCTTTCCAAGGAATTCTTTTCATTAAGATGTTTTAGTATATTTTACCAATATTTTCATGCCTGGAGCGTTGCTTGTGATAAATTTTTGTATTTTAAGGATATTTATTTGTATGTAATTTTATTTTTTGATCTTATGGAATTAGATATTCATTCATGGTATGATTGAGGATATTATTTGGGTACTATTCTCTTACCTGTACTCTTATAGAATGTGTTTGTATGCACTCTAGCTCTGAAATCTCTACATAGGTATCCTTGACAGTTGATTCTAGATTTTTTTTTCTTCCTGCATCTTTGGGATGCCAATAATTCTTATGATTTTTAGGTAGTTATTCCAGAGATCTATTTATGTCTATTCTCCTATTTTGAGGATTTTTCCATCTTCTATTCTTTTACTTTAAGGCTCTTTTCCGACCTCTTTTCTTGTATGGAGGTATTATGCATCTCATCTTTTAACTCTCTTATTCCCTTCTCAGCAGCTATTATTCTGCTGTTGGGATCTTCCAACATTTTATTTTATTTTTATTACCAAATATTTTATTTTACTTACCAAGATTTTTAGCCCTGATATTTTATTTTTAAATTTTTTCATTTCTATTCTCATATCCTCTTGAGTCTTATTGTTTGTTCATTCAGTTTGTTCCATGGTCACTTTGAGTTCTTTGCACATCTTCAACATTTCCTCTCTAAAGTTTTTATCAGAGATGCTATATAGATAGCTGGAAGTAGTTAGGTCTTCATATCTACCATGTTCATTCACTAAGAATAATAGTGTTCTCTGTTGTTTCCCTTTTGTGACCTTTGCAGTGTGTTGATGTTTTTAAATGTGTTGTGCTGAGGCTCATTAACTAGAAAAAATGTACAGTCATGGTGTGGAGGGTCATGTTTTTCTACTGGTGCACTATACCCATGTCTTCAGAGTTGTGGGCTCTGCTCTCTAAACACTTCACAAAGAGCACTATAACTCACTGGTCTTTACTTTCTTTACTTTTAATCTTAACATATTATTTATCTCTAAGTATTTCCCTTATACTCTTACGAGGAGAGTGATTTTATTTTAAGTGGATACATCTATGTTTTCTGGTTAACTTTTCTAGACATTTTCCCCATTGATAAAAATTTTATGCTTGTGCTCGCTTCGGCAGCACATATACTAAAATTGGAACGATACAGAGAAGATTAGCATGGCCCCTGCGCAAGGATGACACGCAAATTCGTGAAGCGTTCCATATTTTTAAAAAAAAAGAAAAAAAAATTTTATGCTAAAATCCCCTATAATTATTTTCTTACATCAATATATCTATTAAACAAAATAATTTTTAATTATTTAAAAATTCTCAAATTCATTTAAGTTTTATTATTCAGGCATTGAGCCATATCTGGCAGCAGTTGAGGCTAGTCTGTTTATTATTTTTCAGAGATATTCATAACAATATTGATAATTCAAAAGAAGCACCTTAAAGCTGTACTACCGCTGACCTAGGTGGATATTTGCTGATGATTTCGACAACTTCTTTCAGAATTGACCCCTTAAACAATCTAAGGCAAGTTATTAAACTAGATGACATAGCCAAATAAATATTAAGAGACTCATTGCAATTCAGACATACACTGAATAATTGGTTTTCTAAACCATTTAACTTATTATAAGGAACTAGAAAGTAAAATAGTAACAGAATCAAAATTTAAGATAAGCATGGTAAAAGTAAAAATTAGACTGTTAGTAAATAAAATGGAACTCCCCTTAATATAATATGAGGTAAATTAAACCATAAATTGTATCCTGTCTCTCTTTCTCAGGAATATACACTATAAATCATTATCTAGCAGTGCCATATAGTGCAGATATTTACTATGAGTCTGTAGATCCCTTTTCATCGATTTATTAACCATCTGTTTATATGTAGTGAAATCCAGTATGCAACAATCATCACTATTAATACAGTTAAAATGGTACCAAGTCACTGACTCTCAGCCCTCTTTTTACTTAACAGTTGCTTATTTCTTGTGTTATTATTGTTAGTTAAAGGTTACAGAATAGGAGTTCAGATTTGTTTACTATAATTTCCTCCCCTGTTCTCCATAATAAACTTGTTTACCTCAGCTATTTCATGCTGATTGCAGCCTGTTGTCCATGACAGGGTTTCTTTTTCAGCTTCCATCTCTTCTTATGTCTTCAATTTTCCTTTCCTCTTCATCTTCACTCTATCTCTATCTTGTTTTATTTCTTCTATTGCTGTAGGAGTTATGTCCAAATTTCATGTCAGTATCTTGTATAGATTAATATAAGTTTTATTTATATATGTTTACTTATTAATGGAAGTTTTATTTTTATATGTTCATTTATTTACTTTTGTTGCATTAAATGTAAGCATGGCTCTTAATATTAATTTATCTATATCTTACCTCTGTCACAATAGAATTCTTATTAAAATAGTTTCAAAACATACTCTTTATGTATATCAGCTGATAGAATGTTTGAAAACAAAGCTAAATTTTCAAAAATTCAAACTGATTATATAAATGGCAGATTTAGCCTGTAAAATTGTTTTTTGGCATACAACCCTTTTGAATTAACATTTTGAAATTGGAAAAATTATTACAAATGTGCCATTTCTTTTCTTGACATATTAGACAGCCTGGCAACATTTGCCCAAGTATTAACAAAATAAGCTAGTTAATGTCTGCCTAACTTACATGAACAAGCAATCTTGTTTTCCACAATACTTACCAGTTCTAATTATGTTTCTAATTATTAGATAATAAAGATATCTATAATTTGTATTATATTGTGATGTTTGTATTTTTAAGATATATTCTTCTCTATATATCTATCCTTTTAAAGACCACAAAATAAATAGAAAAAGTGACCTTCTTTGACATTTATCTTCTCAACTTATGATTAATTGGGCTTGTGACCTTTATAGATGATTTGCAAAATTTAATTGTCATATATAGAAAATAATTAAGGAGCAATTCAATTGAGCTATACATTGACACTAGAAAATAGAAAATATTTTGCCAATAAATAAAATAATTATAATTATAACAAAATAAAAAATAAATAGCCAATAAAACTCAAATTATTATTTGTCCTTTAAATTGTGAAACTGTAAATAAAGCAAATTGTCATTGTTGTATAAATCTTTTATTTCTGTAGAATGATTGTACATAATAGCTTTGCTTTTAATTAACATTTCATTTGTATTCCTATTTATACACACATCTTATATTCTAATAACGAGTAATTTTATTTACACTTGAAAATACACTTGAAAAAAGTGCCATTTTTCGAAATAATATATTTGGCTGTTTTGATTATAACATAATTATTACCATTAACATATTTACAGGGTCTGTATACGTTTATTTAAAATTAAAACCTTAAAAAGAGAATATATAAGTTATTTAATATTTTAGTAAGATATATATCCTTTGACTTGTTTTGTGTTTATTAAAATAAACAGGGCATTATAGCAATTAGATTGATGAGATACTTTAGATTACAGTGACTGAAGGATAAAAGTGGAGTTTCAGTAAACATAATGGCCATGTAATCAATATTGATAATCCTGAAAATTAAATGACTAGATGTGGGCCAAGTCCTAGACTTGGTCCTAATATGCTTAGAATTTGAAATAAAAATTTCAGAATAGGGGCCGGTGAGGTGGCGATAGAGGTAAGGTGTTTGCCTTGCAAGCACTAGCCAAGGAAGGACCGCAGTTGGATCCCCCAGTATCCCATATGGTCCCCCCAAGCCAGGGGCAATCTGAGCACTTAGCCAGAGTAACCCCTAAGCATCAAATGAGTGTGGCCCGAAAAACCAAAAAAATATTCAGAATAATTTTTTTTATAAATTTTCATTTATAAAATTAAAGTAATATTAGTAACAATTTTGAAAGCATGTTGTGTATATTGTTTAATTAGTATATCACCGAGCTATTGCTTTTATTTCCCATTCAATTTAATCCATTAAAATGACTTTAAACATTAAGTATTTTCATTATACTCACTTTATAAGCAATTTTAATCATATAAAATACCATATAGTTGTCCCAGATAAATTATTAATAAATAGAAAGATAAATATTATGTGTTATTTTGTTTTTTAATAAAATATAGAGATTTATCTTAAATTTTATATCATAACCAAAACAATTGTATCTTTAACAGAAGACATGCATTCCAAACTGACAAAATAGTTATGTAACAATTATCTAGAAAATCTAAACATAAGTGTTATGCTTAGAGGAATTTACCCTTCTGTGGCTTTTTCAGACATATCTGATTGAGTGAGATTTTAAATTTGAATCTATTATAATCTATCTATACTATGTAATATTTATAACACTTATAAAAAATATGAAATGATAGATACTGTAAAATTCAGGTAATAAAATATATGACATGAGCTCTCTACAGAAGATAGAATTCATAGAGCCTGGGTTTATATTTGGGTATGGAACACTGAGGAAGTTATTTTCTCTTTGTTTAATTCTTCCTCAGTAGTGTAATGGGGATATTAGCATCATCATTTTGCTATATTACAAAGTAAAAGAGATAAATTATTAAATTTTTTGCATAGGCTCAAGCAGGTGTCTCAAATTCAATTTGCCTGGGGGCCGCAGGAGGCAAAAGTGGGGTAATCCTTGAGTGCAAAGTCAGTAGTAAGCCTCGAATATTAGGGTGTGTGGCCCAAACAACTAAAACAAAATAAAACAAAAAAAAGATTCCTCTAGGGCAGGGCCACAAAATGTTGTACAGACGGCTGTTTGTGGCCTGCTGCCGCGAGTTTGAGACCCCTGGTAGCCACTAGTAAATAATTCTATGTAGTGAACTCTGAGCAGCATTATTTGCTGCATCGATACACAGGATACAAAGCTATGTAATGAATAACTTTCAATTAAATTGGTGTTATGAATTAAATTATGTATTACAGCAATAATATAATAAATTCCAAGCACCCAGATAAAGAGAATGTTACCATTTTAGAAAGAAAGCCATTATAGATTTGGTTAACCTAGCTACATTTATACTGGATTAGGATAAACATTTAATTCATTATAGTTATTTTATTTCCAAACTAAGAAATTTACAAGTTGGGGACAGAGTGGTGGCCTAGTAGTAGGGTGTTTTGCCTTGAATGCAGCTGACTGCGATTTGATTCCTAATGTCATATATGCTCCCGCAAGCCAGGAAAGATTTCTGAGCTCATAGCCAGGAGTAACCCCTGAGCATCACCAGATGTGGCCCAAAATTTAAAAAAAAAGAAAAGAAATTTAAAAGTAACTATGTAAGCAAGAACACTATTGAAGAAGGCAATGGCCAATATGAGGCAGGAATATTGAGTCACGATTATTGCATGAGAGAGGCATTGATTTATTGAATGAATGTTGTCCATTCAGTGTCAGAAGTGTCAGAAGAATAAAAAATTTTCACAATTAATATGCAGATGACAATATAAAAGTATTTATTATTAAATATACTCCATGGAAACTTTTTACGTTTGTTTGGTTTTGAGCCACATCCTGCACTTTTCAGGACTTACTCCTGACTGCGATTTAGGGGACCATATGAAGATCAAGGCAGGAGTTTCTTCCAGGACTGTACTGTAGCTCCGGTGCCTTTTGGACCTGTCTAGACAAAAAAATCTAAATGATAAATTATAATTTTTTCTATACAATTATATATCCATTCAAATTGAATTTTTATTATACCACTTTTTCAGAATTAAATAACATGCGATAGTGATACAATTTACTCTCATGTTAACCTATATATTATTTATTTCACAAGTAGTATAAAATTAATATTCAGTATACTTGTTAAGCTTCATAATACTATAAGAATAACACATGTTTCTTTGATATTCTTATACATAAGTTAAATGGGAACAAGATACTCAGATGATTTTTAAAAATATCCTTTTAATATTCCTTTAAAATGGATTCATGAGATATAGTTATAAAGATGTTCACTATTGTGTTTAAGTCAGAGAATATTCAGAACTGACTTTTCTCCAGTGCACAATTCCTGCCACCAGCCCTCATATTCTCACCCTTATGCATGTCCCCTCGTTCCCCCAGCCACCCACTTTCCTGCCTCTATGGCAGATATATTTTTTTCTTTTTTTATCTCTCTTTCTCTTTTATGATAATTTAATTTGCAATATTGTTACTGAAAGACTATCATTAAGATTAAATCGATTTTATTTTTTAAATAAAGGAGTTGGAATTATGTTATTAATATTAAAACATGCCCATTGAAGAATAATAAGAGTTAAGAAAACCCACATATTCTGATTAGTTAAAAATACCACAATATTTATTGACATGACAATACTTTTTGAAATATGTAAAGATGAAAATAGTAAAGCAAAGTATACAGTTCCTTTTTAATTTACATGGTAAACTACCTGGCCTTAATGTGGGCTCATATTAAATCATACCAAAAATGTTGAAATAAGCATGGGAATACACAGAACTCCTAGAATAGATTTGGCATGGATAGTTTTAAAATCTATAGTTGATTATTAAAAGTGAGTGACCAATGCTATGAAGAAATCAAAATAATAAATTGGTACATAGTATGGGAAGCTTACAACATAGACTTATTCACACACACACACAAATAAAAATTTCTTTAATGGTAAATCTTAACTAATCAATATAACAACCATACATTGCTTCAAATAAATTAAGCATATTATATGCCATAAGTCCCACAGCAATATGTGGTAGTAATATTATCTTTAATATATGTACATAAGAAAAATGTTAAAATTAAATGAACAGTATGTGCATCATGCTATGTTACTCTTTGTGTTGACCAAGTGTCAGAGATATTAGCATTTTAATTTGGTAATCTGACAAAACACTGCATAATTTTATTTAATAGAAAACATTGATATTGTAGCGATAATGACTTTATATTTTTTTAGTTGTGTGTACGTGTATGTATTGGTCACACACAGCAATGTTCAGGGTTTATTTCTGAATGTGTACTCAAGAATTAGTCCTGCTGAGCTCGCTGAGCATATGGAGTGCAGACCATTTCCCAATAATCTAAGTAATCTACTAGCTATAGTATCCGTTTATGTCTTACTTTGTTGGGGGCGGGATCACACTCAGCATTGTGCAGAGGATCAGACCTGAGCCCTGGCAGTGTGTGAGAGTACGGGATATTGGAGATTGAACCAGGGTCAGTTATGAGCAAGGCAAGCATGCTATTCATGTACTATCTGGTGAACTATCACTCCAGCTGCTTTTATTTTTTTAAGAATAAAATATTTACTGAATTGCTACAATCATTCTTCTGTAGATAGGTTTTCTTACTCAATGCACAGAGACTTAACAAATAATCCATGTAATTATTTGTTACCATTTTGTGTTTGCACTAAAATATTATAGCAACTCAGTTCCTTTGATGTGAAGCATGCCTAAAACATTTTTTAAAGAGTCTTTGGTGGTGGTTTCTGCAAGCTTTGTTTTGTATATTTTTGTCTTTGGAGAACACCCAGCTAACCGCTAACTGCACAGCCTTCGATAATGGCTTTGGTTTCTCTGAAGTAAATCAATATTGCAAAGGTGACATTTGTTGGCCCTCATTTTAGCATTACATTCAGAATGAAGAAAAGAATGAAAAAATAAAATATTTTGCATTAATGTCTCTTCTACACCGAACATATTCCAAGAAAAACTTTGTTAAAACTCACCATCCAGATACTTTAATAGTGTATTTATTTTATTAGCACTTTATATATTTTACCTCTTAGCTATGCTCGAACTGATGAACTGGATGAATTGATGCCCTGAGCAATACAACTTATGTTGAAATAAAATAAAAATAATTGATAAGAATAAAATTATTATTATTGTGAGGCTGGAGAGATAGCATGGAGGTAAGGCATTTGCCTTTCATGCAGAAGGTCATTGGTTTGAATCCCGGCATCCCATATGGTCCCCTGAGCCTGCCAGTAGTGATTTCTGAGTGTGGAGCCAGGATTATCTCCTGAGCACTGCCGGGTGTGACCCAAAACCTTCCCCCCACAAAATATTATTGTTATTATTCTAGTATGATTATACAAAGGATGGGTATATAAAAATGAGTCAAAGAATAGAAAGAGTAAGATTGTACATTCAAAAAAATTCTTTTTAAACAAATACGTATATTTATTAATAGATAGTTATAGTATTTTTACATATAAGTGTTTATTCGATAAGTTTTACAAAAGTTCCCTAGAGTGTAAAGTAAATATATATTCTTGCAAATAGTGGAAAGAAATTTCTATTACTTGGAGCTATAAAAATTTGTCAACTACTCAGAAATCACAAAGTTCACAATATATCTTGAATTTTTTTTTTAGTTTGTTTCTTTGTTTGTTTGTTTTTCATCCACACCTGATGATGCTCAGGGGTTACTCCTGTCTCTGTGCTCAGAAATCACTCCTAGCTTGGGGGACCATGTGGAACTCAGGGGGATGGAACCGCATTCCATTCTAAGTTAGCATGTGCAAGGCTAATGCCTTACTGCTTGCACCACCGCTCCAGCCCTTGAAATTCTTAGTTTACTTTTATCTGTAATACTTTGACCTGATTAATAAAAGAAAATAATTAATTATAATTAGATGCTGCATTTTATAACTCCAATTTGCCCCAATCTTTGCTTTTGTATTGATGGTGCCATGCCTGGTGGGTGAATACAAGCTCTAATATTATTTTACTTTTCATATAATTTTCAAAACACTGCTTACTAAGGCAAACAACTGATTCTAAAAGAAATGTAAAACACGAATCAACAATATTTTTTATCTGCTGATATCTTATTATTTATTAATTCAGTAGGTAAGGTTGATTGGTCTGTAATCTTTAGTATAACTTGTCCCTAAGCTAGCCAATACTCGTGGCTCAGATTTCTTTTTTATTGCATCATACATTGAGCAAACTGCTTCCAGTTGTTTTATTTGTTTCTATTTCCTCATTACCCACAAACCTTGAAGATTAGATCCACGATGCCTTATTACACATTATATCATTGGAACATTCCTTTCCCAAAAGGGAAATATTTTGTTGTTAATATTCTGTTGTTAAAATGCATCCTCAGGGCTCTACAGTATTAAATATCTTACAGAAAACTCTACGGATCTATTATGTGTATGATATACTCCTAATAAAAAGAGAACATTGGTTATGACTATTATTTACTGATTTCTCAGATATTAGTCTCAATTTATAAATGTCTAGAAGAAAATACTCTTTGCATATTGAAAAAGTATATAGTACATTAAAATATATTAAATCGGCATGAGAAATTATTCTTGTATATTAATCAGAGAAAGAGGCTTTATGCTAAATTTAAATAGACTCATTTAGCTAAATATTAATATCATTACCACAAGAATAATAAATTATCTGTTATCTTTAATGACAGGGAAATGTGTTATTATAGTTAATCAAATATTTGGATTAATGCCATTGTGCATATCATGTTTTTAATATAAATGCAGCACATTAAAAATGCTGTTAAAATCATGCTGCAAAGAATTTAATGTCTGAGTCAGATAGCATCAAAGTGTTCATATAATAATTATTCTAAATAAATTCTAAATTTCTGGTTAATAGAGTCTTGATGTCTATGATGTTGGGTGAAAGTAAAGAGAAAGAAATGTCTTCACTTTCCAATTATAATATTAACATTTCAGAAATGTAATCATATTTGTCACACTCTTAAGGATTTCAATGAAATTAATTTATGCACTCATTCATCAAATATTTATTGAACATCAATGAGAGACTAATCAGTTGTGAAATAGCAATAAATACATGGGGGTATAAGTCACACTTCTGAAGAAAAAAAATGTCTAATGTGCAGTTTAAATAGGTAAAAATTTAGCTATCTGATAAAACCTTCTCTCAATGCCATATGCTATCATAGCAAGAATAGGGATGAGGGTAACAATTTTTTTTTACTTCTTTTATATATGTTATATATATATAATTTTCCATGATATTCTTTATACCTCACCTCATTTTTTTAAAATTTTTATTGTGACCAAAGTGCATTACAAAACTTTCACTGCATCATTTATGGTACATAGTGACAATGAATGAGGGGCATTCCCACCACCAGTGCTGTCCTCCTCTGCCCCATTCCCATTTCTCCTTCCTTTACCCTACAGAATGCTAGTGCAACTGGTCTCCACTTTACAGCTTGTTGTAGATTGAGCATCCATTATACTGTCATTGGAGATAAAAAAGGATAAGAAAAAAAGGAAGAAAAAAATTCGGTGACAACTACCAAAAAATAAAGAAGAGAGAGGAAAAAAGAAAAGAAAAATGAAAGAAAAAAATGGACCTGGCAAATAAAAATAAAAATAAATCTCTAAATAATAACCACAGAGTGAAAAAGAAAGAAAAGTGGAAGAAAGAAAAGAGAAGGAAAATAAAGTAAAAAACTAACAAATCAAAACAAAACAAGAAAAAGTATGGGTGCTGGACTGGCAGGGTTTGGCATTCCCCCCACTTTTTTTTTTCTTTTGAATAGGCACAGTAAGCATTGGAGAAGAAATGGAATTCCCGTGGCCTAAGAGATTCAGGATTTCTCCATCCTTGAAGTATGCCATCATGGGATCAACCCCTGGCTCCATATATACTCATTACCCCATCCCAAAGGCTTTTTTGTGACGCGAGGAAAGTTTCCTCTTGGTTGTGTGTGAGAAAATCAAGCAACTGTAGCCAGCGATCTTGATATTTGTGCAGGTTATATATAGGTCAGGGTCTAGGCTAGAGTGTTTATGGTTCCTCATTTTTTTAATGAAACTATATTTATTCAAGAACCTTGATTACAAACATGTTGTAGTTAGATTTCAGTCATATAAAGAACACCACCTTCTTTACCAGTGCAACATTCCCATCACCAATCTCCCCAATCTCCCTCCCCTCACCCTCCACCAGTATTTGAGACAGGCATTCTACTTAATATTGTCATGATATAGTTGTTACTGTAGTTATTTCTCTAAATGCACTCACCATTCTTTGTAGTGAGCTTCATATCGTGAGTCAGTCCTTCTAGCCCTCATTTCAATTATCTCTGTATTGTTTCTGGGCATCTCTATTGTCATCTCTATTGTCTCTGAGCTTCATTACAATAATGTCTTTTATTTTTCTTATAACTCATAAATGAGTGAAAACATTTAAAAAATTTGAAAAACTGAAAGTAATGACCAGAATAGCAAAGGCAGAATATAGAGAAACAGTGAATTATCATAGTTAACCGATTAATGTCACAAATTATAAAATCTTAAAGTTATTTTTATCTTAATCATGTCAAATTTCAAAATATAGCTGAATTATTTTTGTATAACTATCATTTTTGTATAACTATCATACATTGTGAAAGCAGTTGGTTGCTTTAGCCTTATAATACCTTGGCAAAATAAATATTTTAATTTTTGAAGAAAAAAAGAGTTAAATTTTGTTTTTTTCTTTATTAGTTCTACAGTTATTGGTGAGTATGGGTAAAATTGAAATTGATTTAGTCCTTTATATTAGACACAGTTCATTGAGTGTATTTTTAAAATAACATTTATTAACTAATGACTAACCAACAATACTAAGTTAATTCCAAGGGCCTTCCAGTAATTTGAAAACATTTGGCATTGTCCATATTTTGTTATTTTTTGGTTTGTCCGTATTATTTGGGCGGTGGGACACATTTCGTGACACTCAAGGGTTACTCCTGGCTATGCACTCAGAAATCGCTCCTGGCTCGAGGACCATATGGGACGTCTAGGGATTACTCCCTGTCCCCAGCTTGTTTCCCTGTTGTTATTTATTTATTGTTTTTTATCACAACAGGCAGCTTCCAAGGGTTACTCCTGTCTCTGCACTCAGGAATCACTCCTGGCAATCTCAGGCTACCAAATGTGATGTCAGGAATTGAGCCAGGGTTGCTACCTGCAAGACATGTGTCTGCCCTGTTCTGCTATCATTCCTGTCCTGAGTGTTATATATATATATATATATATATATATATATATATATATATATATATATTATATATATATATATATATATATATATATATATAGTTTTTGTTTTGTTTTATTTTTGGAGCCACATTCGGTGACACTCAGGGATTACTCCTAGATATGCACTAAGAAATTGCTCCTGGCTTGGGCGACCATATGGGATGCCAAGGAATCTAACTGCAGTCCAACCTAGGTTAGTATATGCAAGGCAAATGCCATACCACTTGTGCCACTTCTCCAGTTCCAAAGAGTTATATTTTTAAGTTTAATTATTGTAATCTTAAGATAGTATTGGATCTAGTAGTTTAGAAACATACAAATACTTCTCTTTTTTACTCTATACTGTTACTCACCCATATGCTAATACTGACCTCTTCTTCTTGCTACCTCCATTTCTCTTTTCTTGGCATTTTATCTGTGATGTAGGGTAAATGTTTTAGCCACTTTCGTTCTGTACATTTCATTGACATTTTATTCTATATATTCTGTAGACCACAGATTAGTGAGAACATTAGTTTCTTGACCTTGTATTTTTTGCAGCACTTGACCTTATTTTTCTGACTTAATTTTATTTAAGAAAAATCATTTTTATTCATATTTTAGAGAATTGCATAAGTATTTTTCTTGTAGTTGAGTAGTATTCCACTATATATATATATCAACACTTAGCTATCCATTCTTCTGTCGTTTAAAAATTCTTATTTATTTGCATTATCAATTTTATCTACATAATTTATTTTCTTAGTATTTATAGTCTTTGCTATATGAAGCCCTTATGCAATGATAGTTCCAGATATTTTTACTCTATTAAATTTTCTCAATGTGTTGATCTATGGTATAAAATATTTACAGTAATGCTGATTACTATAATTCTTTCACTTGCTTTCTGGTTATTTAATATTCTCCAGATATTATATCCATTAGTTCATTTACAGGGTTTTACTGGTGATATTTTCAATGTGTTTGTTTTATTAAAAATAAATGTTCAAATTTTGTCATTTTTATGAGGATTGTATCAAAGCTAATTTACGTGTTATTTATTATCTTCTTCTCCTCTTTCTCCTCCTCTTTCTTTCCTTTTTTACTCCTCCCCCTCTTCCTTCTCTTCCTCCTCCTCCACCCCCTCTTACTTCTTTTCCTCCTTCTCCTCCCCCTCTTCATACTCTTCCTCCTCCTCCTTCTCCTCCTCCTCTCCTTGCTCTCCTCTTCCTCCTTTTCTCCTTCTTCTTCTCTTTCTCCTCCTCCTCTTTTTCCTCCTCTTTCTTCTCCTCCACCTCTTCCTCCTCCTTCTTTGTCTTCTCCTCCTCCTACACTTCCTCCTCCTCCTTCTTCTCCTCCTCCTCCTCCTCCTATTCCTCCTCTTCCTTCTTCTCCTCCTCTGTTTCTGCTTCTTCTTTCTCTTTCTCCTCCACCATCTCTTTTTCTTCATCCTCCCTTTCTTTTTATAAATTAGGTATATTTTTTAGTTTCTTCATATCTTTTCTGTTTTCTTGATCTTTGTAGTTTATATTTCTGGTACTGCACAAATAATTTATCATGTTGCTCAAGATTAGTTTCCCTTAAGTCAAGCTCTCACTGTTTGCAGATGACATAATACTCAGAAAACCCTAAAGAATCTACCAAAAAGCATCTAGAAACAATAGACTCATATAGCAAGGTGTCAGGCTACAAAATTAACACACAGCAATCAATGCCCTTTTTATACACAAATAATGATAGGGAAGAGATGGACGTCAAGAAGGCAATCCCATTCACATTAGTGGCACACAAACTCAAATATCTTGGAGTCAACTTGACCAAAGACGTAAAGGACCTATACAAAGAAAACTATAAAGTCCTCCTCCAAGAAATAAGAGAGGACACACGGAAATGGAAACATATACCCTGGCTCATGGATTGGCAGGATTAACATCATTAAAATGGCAATACTCCCCAAAGAATTGTACAGATTTAATGCGATCCCTCTAAAGATACCCATGATATTCTTCAAAGAAGTGGATCAAACACTTATGAAGTTCATCTGGAACAATAAACACCCTCGAATAGCTAAAGAACTATTAAGGAAAAGGAAAATGGGAGGCATTACTTTCTCCAACTTTAAACTGTACTACAAAGCAATAGTTATCAATACAGCATGGTATTTGAATAAAGATAGACCTCAGATCAGTGGAATAGGCTTGAGTTCTCAGACAATGTTCCCCAGACATACAATCACCTAATATTTGACAAAGAAGCAAGAAATCCTAAGTGGAGCAGGGAAAACCTCTTCAAAAGTGGTGCTGGCAGAAGTGGTTAGCCACTTGCAAAAAGGCAAACATAGACCCACAGTTAACATCATGTACGAAGGTAAAATCCAAATGGATTAAAGACCTTGATATCAGACCTGATACCATAAGGTATATAGAACAACACATTGGTAAAACACTCCATGACATTGAGACTAAAGGCATCTTCAAGGAGAAAACTGCACTTTCCAAACAAGTAGAAGCAGAGATCAACAGATGGGAATACATTAAACTGAGAATCTTCTGCACCTCAAAAGAAATAGTGGCCAGGATACAAGAGTCACCCACTGAGTGGGAGAAACTATTCACCCAACAGCCATCAGATAAGGGGATAATATCCAAAATATACAGGGCACTGAAAAAACTTTACAAGAAAAAAACATCCAATCCCATCAAAAAATGGGGAGAAGAAATGAACAGACACTTTGATAAAAATAAGAAATACAAATGGCCAAAAGGCACATGAAAAAATGCTCCTCATCACTGATCATCAGGGAGATGCAAATCAAAACAATGATGAGATACCATCTCACACCACAGAGATTGGCACACATCACAAATAATGAGAACAATCAGTGGTGGCTGGGATGTGGAGAGAAAGGAACTCTTATCAACACTTATCCACTACTGGTGGGAATGCCGTCTAGTCCAAACTCTATGGAAAGCTATATGGGTCAGTTTAAAGTAATTTTTATATCTCTCAATGATGTTGTTAAAGTCTTTGAATACATATTTACTGGGAGATAGTTAGTGCTTACCAACTCTTCTGTGTTACTCTTTAGGTTCATTAGGCTTTATGGTCTTTTATGTAATTTCCCATGATATTTCTTATGAACCTACTAAACTGACACTACTAGGAAGTTTTGAGCCATACAGTCTGGAATTTCTCAGGGAGAGATTTGGTGGCTTTGTGGTTTAATAAGGTTAAGTTGTATAGCTGGGTTTCTTCTGTTGGAGGGTGTAGAGTGTGGTTGTGGACTTCTGTGCTTTCAGGTAAAAACAGAATACTGTCTCCATTCTTTTTGAGAAAGCCCCAAGTGTTTCCAATCTGGGCCAAAGACCAGGAGATAAGCCGCATCCATCATTTTATTTTAGAGCTATTTTTTTTGGAGGGGGGCTAATTTTTATAGTTTTTTTTCTATCTTCAATATCTGAACTGTCTTTGAATTGAGTCTGCTATCTTTCAGAATTTCTTCATTTTCCTCGAATTTAGTTTCTCTGTGTCCTCATTTCATTTATTATTGTTGTTTTCTCTCAAACTTTTACTAAACGCTTTCTCTGCCATATTGATTTTCTTTTACAATTTCCATGTTATGTTGAATTTTATTTAATGTTTTTTTCATATACAGATTTTCACTTTGGAATTTTGAGTATCTTCAATCTGTTTATAAAGGGCTCCTTGTGTTCTTGCTGCTATTTGTTTCTACCTTGAGTCTTCTCTCAATTTATGTTCAGAATGTTTATGATAGAATTTTAAATCTTTGTCAATTCTGTGTTTTTATATTTGTTCTCTAGAGTAAAATTTTAATTATGAATATTTTTCTTATTTTTTATTCCATTGTCAGTACTATTTATTTAACCTTTGCATATGCAATTTGATTGTTCTATTTTTATTTAGATCTCATTGTGGCATTTGCCTTTAAATTTTTCTTTGTGTTAATATTCTTAGAAATATGGGGACTGATAATTTAAAAAAATAATTGTTATTGATTACAATGTTATTTGTCATGGATTATTGGGGATAGATAATTGAAGAGGTTCATGTTTCCATCTGACTCCTTTGTAACTACTATTATATATGTAATTATAATACATTTATATACATATATATATATTACATTTCTCTGTAATCATGGTAATATTTCTCTAAGCTTCTTCTTCAATGTCAGGGCTAAGTAAATTCAGTCCCACTGTTAGTTGGCTGAAATAAAGTAACAGAATTATATTCTTGTTTTTGTCTGAGTTTGTGTTTACAAGTATTCCAAGATTTCACTCTTATCTAGCAGGTACCTTAGAAGAGACCATTATTTTTATTTTCACATCATTTTGTCACAATGGCTAAGTCAGGTTTGCAAATAAAAATGGAGGTGCTATGGGTTGTGGAGCAGATCCTTTAAATTTATTCTTTCTTTAATTTTGAACACCACTCTAACCAGTCTTTAAAATTATAAAGGTCAACTTTAATTAATTTTTTCCCTTGCTATCTACATCTTGGTTGTGCTTTAGGAGTTTTGGGTGTTAGCATCTATTCTGTCATTTCCTAAGAAGCACACACATAAACTAATAATTTTTAATGGTATTTTTGCTTGGAAATACAGCTTGTGTGGCATGACTGGTTTCATTAGACTACAAAAATTATTTTTATCTTTACCAGTTTCTTATTTTTCAATTATGTATCAAATCCATCAAAGAAGATCGATAATATAGCATGGTTAAGCTGAAGCGATGGAATAGAGTGGAGGACATTTGCACTGAACATGTCCAACCAGGGTTTGATCCCAGGTATCCCATAGAGTACCAGAGCCAACCAGTTGTAATTTCTGAGCACTGAGCTATGAGTTACCCCTGAATGTTTTTAAGTGTGGCCCAAAAGCCAAATATATATATATATATATATATATATATATATATATATATATAGATAGATAG